>NC_133538.1:105543093-105550593 GCF_048544455.1 Silene latifolia
CAAGCTTGCACTTAAGAGATGAGTAGATTTGGAGTGGAAATGTCGCTACATTGGAGAGCGCGAAGTCGTATTTATAAGCGTCAAAGCCAATTGTGGAGGTTCGAACTGATTGCAGCTCGATCGAGTGATTAGTCATGCTCGATCGAATTATTTTGTTATGCTATGTGGTCGATCGAATGGAACCCTTTCTCGATCGACCTGCTTAAGAAGTACTCGATCGAAGGCCATACTTGTTCGATCGAAGAGGGAGTTCTTTGGAATAGTGCTCGATCGAGAGCCATTGTTGCTCGATCGACTATGAGCTGCTGTGTGAATCATGTTGCGCGAGATTTATTATGTTTAGTCTTATCTTTATAATTATTTTAGGAAATAATAAATATCTCTTATTATAAATAAGAGACACGAGTAGACCTAAAGGATCATCTATCATTTTACATTTCTCGCTTTTTACATTACGCTTGACATTGCTTGGAACGGCGTGACAACGTTCATTCTTCCTCTCTTCAATTAATTAGTAATCTCTACCCTTAAACTCTTGTTCTTTAATTAATTGCTTTTCTCCACTCTTATCAATTTATTGTTATTAGTTATTGCTTTAATTATTCCCTTTATGCTTATAGATCTATTTGATTCAATCGCTATGCTTTCTTATTCAGTTTATTCGTATTCTATTGTTATCGCAATTGTTATTATGAGTAGCTAATTCCCCTTATGCTAGGATTTTAGGGAAGCCATGGTATATTGCAATTAATCGATAATTAGGGTAGAAAGGATTAATGTGAGAATTGACCCCAGACAATTTGTGACGATAATTAACGAATTGAATGCATGCGAGGAGTTAATTAATTTAGTTAAGCTTCGACCTAGATCGAAAGATTGGAAAGAGCGGACCTGTCATGATTAATGGATCAACCTAGTGAGGGCGAAAGTCAAGCTAGAAGTAATCTAGGGTGAGTTGAGACCGAAAGGAGATACTCGCAGTTTGAGACCGAAAGGAGATAACTGCTACCCTTCTCACAGTAATTTGACCGACCTTTACCTTTAGTTTATTGCAGAAGTACCATGGTGGACCGACTGTCCTAGCATACCTCTTTCTCTATTGTTTACGTCTTTATTCTTTTCCTATTATTTCTCTTTCCTTACTCTTATTAGTTGTTTAGTGACAAAACATCAAACAAACCCCCGTTAAACCAACAGACTTAGATTAAACTATACACTTTTCTGCTTCCCTGAGGAGATCGACCCTACTTGCCGCTAGCTTCTGCTAGTAGTTCTTAGGAATTTATTTTTGGTGTGAAAACGACCGCATCAAATTTTGGTGCCGTTGCCGGGGAAGCAACTGTGTTTATTTGTTTTATTTAGGTCTGTTTTTAGTCTCAAGGAATTAATTCCTTGAGACAGTTCTCATATTTGCTCTAGTGTTGTGAAGTTTGCAGGTATATATCCTAGGAGAGGACCACTTGAACTGCTGTTCTTTGCAGTTCTACTTTCAGAATGCCTAGCATTGCTAGTCATTCCGAGCCTCATGCTGATGATTTGCCTAAGGGATTCTTACTACCCACGGCTAATGTGGGTACTTTTGGTATCCATCCGTCCTTCCTTGATTTGGTGGAGCAGAATTTGTTCAAATGGGTGGTAGATGAGGATCCAGTCAAACATGTTGAGCTTTTTACTGATTATTGCTCAGCCATTCCTTTAGCTGCTGGTGTGACGCAAGATAAGGTGAAGGAATTCCTTTTCTCCTTTACTTTGATTGATGATGCTAAGGACCGGTGGAGGGATTTAGACAAGGAGGTCAGCTTTGGGGTAAAGGATTGGAGTTCGTTGGCTCTAGCATTTTATAGGCGGTATTTTCCTCCTCGGAACCAATGCGCCGAGGAGTCAAATTACCAATTTCACTCAATCTGCTGCTGAAGATTTGAGTGAAGCATGGGCAAGATTCAAGAAGCCGGTTCGCTCGATTACACATCACATCGGACTTGAGCAATGGTACTTGTGCAACCAGTTTTACAATGGGTTGCTTTACCAAAGAAAGAGCCGTATTAGATGTCACGCACAAGCGAGATTCCAAGCTAATGTTGCAAGTGATAAGGGTTGGTCATTGATTGAGAATATGGCCATCTATACAAATGACTATGGGAGTCCAAGAAGTGCTAGAACGGAAGTGAAAGAAAATGTGCAAAGAAGTTTTTCTTTGAATATTCAAGAAGAAATTTGTGGTAGATGCGGCGAGGAAGGGCATGACCCAATTTCTTGTATGGCGGATTCCAAGAGAGTGCTAGCTTATAGGAAATTTAAGCAAGGAAGTTCATTTTCGAGTTGTATGCCGATTTGACTCAGCTGCGGAACCTCGTAATCCCATAGAGCAAGGTCAAGTACGCATTACCCAAGCCGAGTATGATGACCTTAAAGCTACAATTCATGCGCAACAACTCGAGCAACAATCTAGCATTGAAGTCTTCCGTCAAATGGTAGATAGATGTGGGTCACTACTCTTCGATAAAGACCCAGTCAATGCGATTAATTTGCGGAGCGGTTTGTCTTATGGCGGACCCGATTTGGTGAAGAAAAATGCCGAAACCGACGTCTTGAAGCTCCCGGTACTTCACGCTGGAACAAGTCAAAAACAACGTCTTATCTTTGTGCGAGCTCGATCGAACACCTTGTTCCATTCGATCGAGCACTTTTTTGAAGATGTACTCGATCGAACACCAAGTACCTTTCGATCGAGTCTCGTTCTTGAGAATTCATTCGATCGACCCCCTAATACCATTCGATCGAATGGAATAGAGGCTGAAACCGTTCGATCGAGTTCTAATACTCCTCGATCGACCCCTGTGGACAGTGCAATGCTTCAAAAGCCATTGAGCAAGCGGATGATTAATAACGCTTTGATTCGTGACACGCATAAAGGAGTTCCCATTGAATATGCTCCATATCCAGGACGCTTGAAGAGGGTCAAGAAGACGGAACCTGAGTTCGCGCGTTTCGGTGAGATTGTACGAGGATTGAATGTCAATGTTCCATTTATCGAGCTCTTTGAAAAAAGGTACCTTTGTATTTAAAATTTATGCGCGAAATGTTAATGCGTAAGAGGTCGGTCGATGTTGTTGAAATCGTAGCCTTGACAGAGGAGTACTCGCATTCCTCCGAATAGAGTCGACCAAATTATCCGACCCAGGTAGTTTCTCGATACCTTGTCATATAGGCACGCACTTAATTGATAATGCATTGTGTGACCTAGGGGCCAGCGTTAGTGTCTTACCCTGTCATTGGCCAAACGGTTAGGACTTACTAAGTTCCAATGTACCAACATGACGGTCCCGGATGGCCGATAGGACCTTGTCTCGACCTTTAGGAGTCTTAGAGGACATCCCTGTGCAAATAGAGAAGTTCTTTATCCCTGTTGATTTCGTAGTGTTGGACATTCCAGAAGACTCACATACTCCCATCATTTTGGGAAGACCGTTCTTGCATCTTTGCGCAGCGGTTATTGATGTCGGGTTAAGGACCCTCACGTTTCGGTAGGGGGAGGAACTAGTTTTCGCTAAGGCTGCTACTCATAAAGGGCCTATGCGAGTTCTACCATGCCATGCTATTCCCGTCATTATTCGAGTCTATACCTCCTTTACATGACGTATCTGTTATAGCTCTTACACCTCTGCCCCGGCTTGGGAGCAAAATGGAGGACCACTCTGCTGTTTCTGTTGTTGCAGGTTTGAGTATAGCGGATACGAGAGAGGTCATTGGGAGTAGTGCTACGGATGAGGAATCCGAGGTGGATGATAGAGTTGATGTTCATGGGCAGCCGAAAAGGAAGAAGGTCGAGATGAAGACGGAAACTGGAGCTGAGCCGAAAAAGAAGAAGTCTCCCATGAAGACGATTTGGAGACCGACGTCCACGACGAAGGACGTGGAGGGCATTTCCATGAGCCAGGAGCCCTTTGCGGGTTTGCTTGCTTGTTTTGGAACTTGAAGCCGTAGCGCTATTCGGCTTGTATTTGTTTTGTAATTTCGGATTTTGTTAGACTATTTACTGTTTTATTAGGACGATTAGATTTCGTTTAGTTTAGTTTAGTTAAGATGACTATGGACAAGTTTTTGGTATTGGTATTTTTGTTTTGCATATTTGTGAAAAAAAAAAAAAAAATTCAGGTAAATGCGGAGTTGATAGAGCATAGGGATGCGTGCAAAAGAACATGCACTCGATCAAATTGTTTATCAATCGATCGAGTACGCGGATGGAAGAACCACTCGATCGAGCCCTGCTGATTCTCGATCGAGCAACTAGCTGGGCACGCGCAAGGAGCCACTCGATCGAGAAACCTACTCTCTCGATCGAGCCTATCTACTGGGGAAGAATCACTCGATCGAAGACCTATGTCTTTCGATCGAGTGTTTGCTGCTGAATAATCCGAGTTAGAGGGAGTTTTTCTTCTTTTCTTTCTCGTTTATTTTTCTTCCTTATTCTCCCTTTGTTTTTTTTAACTTATTTATGCTACATCCCTTACCTATTTTTCACAAATTTTTGCAAACAAATTTACCATTTTATTACCCAAATATTTTTCAAAGTTTTAATTAAACCAAATCACGCTGTTTATTTTGGTTTAATTATTCTCTGTTGGGTAATTTCACTGAGTTCTTTCTCCCCTATTTATCTCTGTTTTATTGCAATTCCCTTTTGTTGGGAATTGGTTTGGGGAGGTTTGTTCACTGCTTAATTATTAATTAGAACTCAAGTTGTTTGCAGAACTTGATTGACGTGACTCACTGCTGTTACTCCTCTTTTGTTGCGGCCCTTGTTGTTGCCGCGACAATATATGTTCGTGATCCCTGCTGTTATCACGACTGCTACTCTCTCCCCAGCTTCCTAGCTGGTTTGGGGAGGTTATGTCTTGTGAGTTTCCTACTCCATCTCTTTTTCTCTCCTCTAGTTTAGTTTCATTTCGTTTGCATTTGAGTTTGCATTTTTACCATCCTCTCTGCTGCTGTTAGCTGTGTGTACAATGAGGACATTGTACGATTTGGTTTGGGGAGGGTAATGCATCCTTGAGTCTGCATTTGCATTTGTTTTGCATTCATATTTCTTGCATTTCTGCATGCATTGTATTTAATTTCAAAAAATTAAAATCCATAAAAACAACAAAATTTTCACAAAAATTCAAAAAAAATCATGTTTATTTATGCATTTTAGGTTGAGTCTGATTGGAGTTTTTCATTGCTGTAAATTGTCTTTTGCTTAAGCCTTGCATTTTATCACTTCTTTTAGCAAAAGTTTGTGCAATTTCTCGAATTTCGTTTCAAAATTTGTTGAACTAGTAGACTTGACTTGAAATTTTGGCAAACTACACCATTTTCTGAGGTTTAGAGTTTATAACTGGTGTCATTCATGACCAGTTCATGTAGGATGTGAGTAGTTACTCCTTATAAGGCGTGTAACATCAAATTGCATAAGCATGAGTTTTGTCTACTTAGTACCTGTATGCATTCGGGTCTGTGGTTGGTGACATATGTTTGGAGAGGCAATCCCTTTATTTCGTTTTACCCATGAGCTCCACATAGCCAAATTGCCTATTTTGTCCCTATTTAGCTACAATCCATATTTTTCCTACCCTAGCCGAGCTAGTAATGGTAGCAATACCGGGAATGTGTTGATTGCATTTGGTTATTAATTCCTATTATAAGATGGATGGGTGAAAGAATGAAGGAGAAAGATGAAAAAAAAAAAGAATTGGAAAATGAAAAAAAAAAAGAAAAAGGAAAAAATATGAGAAAGAAAAATCATATGCGGAAAATGAAAGAATTATGTTATGATTTATACTCCCATGTTTTATCTATACTTTATGGGAAGTTGATAATTTTATGGTGTTTAGCGAGTTGTGTGCATCCAATTTGCACTGTTTTGTCTTGATTAGTTGAGTTCGAAGTTGGGAAGTTGTATAATTTGGATTCGTTGTTGCTAGCCTGGCTATTAACCCCACATATCCAAATTCATTTTAGCCCCTTCTTACCCATTACCTCACTTACCCATATGTAAGTCCTCGGCATGTGTCTTGGTCATCAGTTTGGTTGGAATGCATATGTACGGTTGTAGAGACTTTATTCATGTTAGATTGCATGCATGTTCTTATAGGTTGCAGTTAGGTGAGTGTTCTTTATTCCTTCTACCTTACACTATATATCACCTTGTGCTTAATTGTGTGATTGAGCGACCCGTGAGAGTCCGATTTTGAAAGTCTTGCAAGGTCGAAAGTTCAACATCTTTTTGAAATATGCATAAAATCGTTTGTTTGACATTGAGCTTTTAGTAGTTGATTCTGTTGCATTAAAATGGTTTAAGTTGACGGTTTACGGCTTGTCCATGTTTTACTCCTTTCTTTTTAGTCCATATTAGTTGCATTAGTTTGCTTGAGGACAAGCAAAGGTTCGGTTTGGGGAAGTTTGATGCGTGCTATTTATATAGTGTTTTAGGACCCTTTTAGCACGCATTTTCGTACTTTATTCGTAGTTATTTGCTATGAAAATGTCCCGCACGCGTACTTTGGTATTTCCTGTGTTATTTGCAGTGCACGTGCACTGAAGGAGCGATATTTGAGCCTAAAACCGTCCCACAAGCTTGCACTTAAGAGATGAGTAGATTTGGAGTGGAAATGTCGCTACATTAGAGAGCGCGAAGTCGTATTTATAAGCGTCAAAGCCAATTGTGGAGGTTCGAATCGATTGCAACTCGATCGAGTGATTAGTCATGCTCGATCGAATTATTTTGTTATGCTATGTGGTCGATCGAATGGAACCCTTTCTCGATCGACTGTCTTCTTGAGAAAGTACTCGATCAAGTCCATACTTGTTCGATCGAAGAGGGAGTTCTTGGAATAGTGCTCGATCGAGAGCCATTGTTGCTCGATCGACTATGAGCCGCTTTGTGTGAATCATGTTGCGCGAGATTTATTATGTTTAGTCTTATCTTTATAATTATTTTAGGAAATAATAAATATCTCTTATTATAAATAAGAGACACGAGTAGACCTAAAGGATCATCTATCATTTTACATTTCTCGCTTTACATTACGCTTGACATTGCTTGGAACGGCGTGACAACGTTCCTTCTTCCTCTCTTCAATTAATTAGTAATCTCTACCCTTAAACTCTTGTTCTTTAATTAATTGCTTTTCTCCACTCTTGTCAATTTATTGTTATTAGTTATTGCTTTAATTATTCCCTTTATGCTTCTAGATCTATTTGATTCAATCGCTATGCTTTCTTATTCAGTTTATTCGTATTCTATTGTTATCGCAATTGTTATTATGAGTAGCTAATTCCCCTTATGCTAGGATTTTAGGGAAGCCATGGTATATTGCAATTAATCGATAATTAGGGTAGAAAGGATTAATGTGAGAATTGACCCCAGACAATTTGTGACGATAATTAACGAATTGAATGCATGCGAGGAGTTAATTAATTTAGTTAAGCTTCGACCTAGATCGAAAGATTGGAAAGAGC
>NC_133538.1:108663093-108668093 GCF_048544455.1 Silene latifolia
TCCTATTGTTCCTGCTTCTTCTGGGACGAATACTGTGAAAACTTCCTGGGTGGATAAGGTTGCGCAATCAGCTGTGGGTATGGAATTGAGTGGGACGCATTCCAGTTCTGTTGGGGCTGTGGTGATTGAAATGAAGGATATTGAGAGTGAATTGGATTACTGGAAACATACGCTTGTTGGGCAATTTCTTGGTGGGAAGCCTACGTTTGCTTAAGTTAAGGAGTTTGTTAGTAAGCAATGGAGTCATGTATCAAAACCAGCTGTGTTGTACTTTAAAAAAGGGTGGTTCTATTTTCGATTCTCCAAACTTGAGGACATGAATACTATTCTTAGGGGGAATGCTTGGAGTTTGAGTGGTCATTCTCTTCTGCTCAAGCAATGGTCACCCCAATTCCCTACCCAGTTGGACAATATTTCCAAGGTTCCCGTGTGGGTTCTCCTTCACAATTTGGACCCTCACCTATGGTCTGCTCAGGCTTTGAGTAAGATTGCGAGCAAAATAGGAACTCCTTTATATGCTGACCCTATGACTACACATAAAGAGCGCTTATCTTTTGCCCGTGTCATGGTGGAAGTGGATCTTTCTGAATCTCTCCCCACTTATGTGGTCATTGATTCTCCTATTTTGGGTCAAATAATTCAAGATGTGGAGTATGAGTGGCTCCCTTATTACTGCACTCATTGTAAGAAGCTCGGGCATGAAAGGAAAGTTTGTAAGCTGCTGAAGAAAAAGGAGGCAGCTCTAGAGTCTAAGGCTCAAGAGACTAAGAAGGCTAATCTTGATCGACCAAAGGAGGTCCCCCACGTTTCATCTACTGGGGTGCCTACTATAACAGTGGAGGATAAGACCCTGGGGACAAAGACTGTGGTTGCTGATTCAGGTGGGGGTTGTCAGCCTGAGTTGGTAATTCATAGCTCTTCTCCCTTGAGGACTAGTGATAGGGCTTCCTTAGATCATCATGAGTATGGTAATAGCCCAGCTCATGCTCTGCCTAATAGCCTCGGGACCACTAGTCCTGTTCTGGACCTTAATATTCAGGAGGATCATGAGCGGCAGTCTCAGGGTCCAATTCCTGTCTCATTAAACCAGTTTGGTCTTTTGGAGAATGAGGATGTGGATGTTTGTCAAGCTATCGATTCTAGCGAGGTTGTTGTTTTCTAAGGATGTGCGGTTTCATCGATTTGCAAATCCCGAATAGTTCGAATGGTTTGAGCAGGAGGTTAGTGCTGAGGAAGACCCACCCCCCATTCATTCCCCATGAAGATTGGAGTGTGGAATATTAGAGGGATGAATAAGCTTTTTAAGCAAATAGAGGTTATTTCTGTTTTTAATAAATGTGAGCTTGACATTTTGTGTATTTTGGAAACTCGTGTTAGAATAAGTAAAGCTGCTCCTATCCAGAGGAAAGCTTTCAAGCAGTTTTTTATCTTAGATAATTACTCTTCTCATCAAAATGGGAGGATTTGGGTCATTTGGAGAAATCAGTCTATTTCTATCAAGTGTAAGCATAGTAGCAGCCAGTGGATACACCTTTTGGTTAGTTATGGTAACTCTGACATGGAGGTTACTTTTGTTTATGGATTTAACCACCCTGCTCAGTGTCTGCCTTTGTGGGATTTTCTCTCTAATAATGGCACCTGCTCCCTCCCCTGGATGGTTTTAGGTGACATGAATTGTGTTCGTACCTGTGATGAAAGGATTAGTTCTGACCCTCCTAACCTTCTTGCAATGAATGATTTCAATGAGGCTATTGACACTGCGGGTTTGGAGGAAATGAGAACTCATGGATGTGGATTCACGTGGACAAATAAGCAAGATTTCAGTGATAGAAAGTGGATGTGTTTAGACAGGGTCTTGGCCAAGGCTCACTGGTTTCTGACCTTCCCTGACTCGTCTGCTGAAGCTCTGACAGCTGGGCTTTCGGATCACTCTCCTCTTATTATATCCCTGGGGCTTGTTACTCCTTTGAGGAAATTCTCCTTTAAGTATCTTAACTGTTGGGGGCAGGATCAACAATTTACTTCCTTAGTTGCTAGAGAATGGCAGTCACAAATTCAGGGTTGTGTTATGTATCAATTGGTTCAGCATTTGAAGGGGATAAAAGGGAAACTTAGGTCTTTGCATAAAAGCTCCTATGCTGGGGTGGATACTAAAATTCAACAATTGGAAGCTCAATTGCATCAATGCCAGTTCAAATTGCAGCAGAATCCTACCAACTCTACTCTCTGTCAGGAGGAAAAGGATCTCAGTCAGGCTCTTTGTAAGCTTAAAAACATTGAGCTTAATATTGTTTATCAGAGGGCTAAGGCTTTTGAGGTAAAGATGGGAGACGCCAACACTTCCTACTTCTTCTCTAAAGTTGCTACTCGTAGGAATGCTTCCAATATTAGCAAGGTTGTTGATGTTCAGGGACAGGTTTGTACTACCCCCACTGCTATTTCCCATGCCTTCATTGAATACTATACTGGGTTGCTTGGGTCTGAAGAGGATGTTGTGGAGTTTGATAGTGCAATTATGGCTAATAGTCGATGTTTGACAGTCACTGAGGGCCTTACTCTACTGGAACCTGTCACTCCTGCTGAAGTAAAGGATGCTTTGTTCTCTATTGATCCTAATAAGAGTCCTGGTCCTGATGGATTCTCGTCTGGGTTTTTCAAAGATGCTTGGGGTGTAATTCATGATAGGTTCACCACTGCCATACTTGATTTTTTCTCAACTGGCAAGTTGTTAAAGGAGGTTAATTCCACTCTTATTTCTCTTATTCCTAAAGGGAATGCTCCCACTACTGTTCTGGAGTACAGGCCAATTTCTTGTTGCACTACCATTTATAAAACCATCAGCAAGATTCTCACTGCCAGACTTAAAAAAGTGATGCCTTTGCTTGTTGGGAAGGAGCAAGTTGCTTTTGTTGCTGATAGGTCAATTTTTGACAACACAATGTTGGCTTCTGAGATGGTTAGAGGGTATGGAAGGAAATATAAAACTCCTCGATGTGTGGTTAAAGTTGACATTAGAAAGGCTTTTGACACAGTGAATTGGAAATTTCTTCAGGCCATTCTCCCTCTATATGGCTTGCCCACTCAATTTTGTAATTGGATCACTACCATGGTCACTAGTTCGAGATTTTCCCTAAAAATTAATGGTAGTACTGAGGGATATTTTATGGGAAAGAGAGGTTTGAGGCAGGGGGACCCTCTCTCCCCTCTCCTTTTTGTCCTATGTATGGAGGTGCTCACAAGAATTTTTAAGGATATTAAGTCTTTTCCTTCTTTCAGTTATCATCCTAAGTGTGTCAAACTGGATTTGACCCATTTAATTTTCGCTGATGATCTGTTAGTGTTTGTCAGAGGAGATTTGCCCTCTGTGATGGCTGTTAAGCATTGTCTGGATGAGTTCTCTAGTTTTTCTGGCCTCACCCCTAACACTAGTAAGACAAATATTTACTTTGCTGGGGTTAGTTCAGGAATCAAGGCTGAGATTCTTCATGCTACTGGTTTTGTAGAGGGGTCTTTCCCTTTTAAGTATCTTGGTACTCCTTTGCATTCCTCCAGACTGACCAGGGATTTATTTCAACCTCTTTTGGCCAAGATCAAAGGCAGGATGGGGGCCTGGACTGGGATGCAGCTGTCTTATGCTGGGAAGGTAAATTTAATCAATACTGCTATTTTTGGGGTAGAATCTTTTTGGTGTGCTTGTCTCCTTCTTCCTAAGGGAGTCATTCATGAAGCTGAGAAGGCCTGTAGACAGTTTCTTTGGGGGTCTGAATCTAAGAATAGGTTCATTTTCTTCAGTTGGACAAGAGTTTGTAGGGGTAGATTGCACGGTGGTTTTGACATAAGGGAGATTCTGAGTTGGAACAAAACGTTGCTGCTGAAGATGTTCTGGTCTTATAATCATAATTGCACTTCCATATGGATGGTGTGGTCTAGTGAATACAATTTTAACCACCAATCCTGCTGGCTTATGGATGCTGATGATTGCAGTTCCCCTATATGGAAGCAGATTCTCCTGATTAGAGATGAATTTGTGGCCAAAGTGGGTTCTAGAGATGTGGCACAGTGGCTATTTCATGAGTGGCATGAGGGAGGCAAATTTCCTTTGCAGGAGGTGTATACTATCCTGCGTGGAACTGATCATAACTTGAGATGGATGAAGCCCCTTATGAATGCAGCTGTTATCCCTAAGCATGCGTTTGTGGCTACCTTAGCTGCTCACCATGCCCTGGCTACTATTGAAAATATATGCAAAAGGGGGGTGTCTCTTCCTAGTAGGTGTGTGTTATGCTATGATGCGGCTGAATCTAATTCCCACTTGTTCTTTGAATGTTCTTTTTCTAAGACGCTTATGCAGCAAGTGCTGAACTGGCAGGGGGTGTGTAGGCGAGTTTTAAGTCTCAAGCACGAGTTGTATAGGCTTTCTCTCAATAGAGGTAAGGGTGTTCGAAAGAGGGTTGCTTGTTATGCTGTTGCGGCTGCTGTCTACCATATATGGCAAGAGCGGAATAGACGTATTTTTGAAGGGAGGTGTATGGCTGTGGACAAGGTCCTGGCGCGTCTAAAATTTGAAGTTGGGATGAGGTTCTTTGTATTTTATTTGTTTATTTCTCGAGTAGATGGCTATCTCTTGTAAGATCTCTCTTTTTTCCCATTTTATAATGAGAATCTCTGACTTCTTGCAAAAAAAAAAAAAAAAATAATAATATTAATAATAACAACAACAACAATAACAATAACAATAACAATAACAACAATAACAATAATAATAATAATAATAATAATAATAATAATAATAATTATTATTATTATTATTATTATTATTATTATTATAATTATAAAAATTATAATAATAACAATAACAATAACAACAACAACAACAACAATAATAATAATAATAATAATAATAATAATAATAATAATAATAATAATAATAATAATAATAATAATAATAGTAATTCTCAACGGATGCTGAATGCCTACGTCAAAAACGATAACTTCAGTGT
>NC_133538.1:108675593-108690593 GCF_048544455.1 Silene latifolia
TCGTGAACTCGGCCGAGTAGTCTCATACTCGACCGAGTATTGGGAATACTCGGCAAGGTCTACTCGGCCGAGTATTCCCAATACTCGACCGAGTAATCCTTCTGCGACAATTGAGTTTGCTTCTGGAGTCGAAAACTCGACCGAGTAATATAGTTACTCGACAGAGTGACTTGTACTCGACCTAGTATGTTATGTAATCGACCGAGTACCTCATTGGGCGGCCAGTTTGAGTCGGTGGCTATGTTCTTACTTTTGTTTTGAGTCGGTGGCTATGCTCTTACTTTTGTTTTGAGCCGGTGGCTATGTTTTTACATTGTTTTGAGTCGTAGGGTATATACACATGTATGTTTTGAGTCTTAACGCATTCTTTTATATGTGAGACGGTTTTGATATGTAAGTTATCGGAAGTTATGACATGGAGAATGACGGCTTATGAGGGACATGTGTTGGGTAAGGAAGACATGTGTTAATGTGGTTGTGAAGGATAGTGGAAAAAGAAAAGGGAAGAATGATGAGCTAATCGAGGTAAAGAGCATGTTTTGTGAGATATGATGAGTGATATAGTCGTGTGTTGAGTAGTATAAAAGTAAGTGTATATGGGCAAGGGTGATGTAAGTGTAAAGAAGCATGAGAATGAAAGATTGAGATAAGGGATATGAAAAGTGGCATATTTGGATGTGTAAGGATTTATGGAGGAAGACAGCTAGGATAGAGTTGCTTAAGGATATATGTAATGGAAGGTTGTTGTAAGAAGATAGGAAAGAGAGGTATACAGTGAACTTAAAGGAAGTTATGTCGCGATGTGGATTTGTAGATAGTGGCTAAGTTTGGGAAGTTGGAATATCAAAGGGGTGAGCCTAGTGTGTAATTCTTTGGACAAACGGTATGAAGTGAATTTTTGTTTCTAGAGATGCGAAAGAGAGATACGACTAATTGAAGAGTAACTGTTAGTGTGTGGACTTGATGGTGACAAGGGTGAGTGTTAAGCAAGATGAGAGATGATAAATGATAAGAAGAATGATAAGATATTGATATGAATTAATGGAATTAAAGTTGTGGGGCTATGGAAAATAAACAAATGACTAAAGAGTTAGGTAGAAAGAGAAAGGAGATGACTTATTAATTGGCATTATTGAGTAAAAGGAGGGAAAGAGGGATGAAGTAAGTTGAGAGAACGTTGACCGGAATTAAGGAGCATGAAGGTAGGAAATTATGAAATGTACGATATCCCCACTAGAGGGTGTGAGTTAATGATTATATAGGAGAGCAGGACGACCTGTTAGCCGTGAGTTTCGAGGTATTAAGGGAATAAGGAGCTTGTAGAGTGTTTGCACGATCTGAGATTTTGGGGGAGAGTTAGGTAGCGATATGATAAAGGATAGAATTGGGAATAATGTTGAGGTATGTTTTGTTGATGGATTGGATGTTCGTATTTGGGATGATAACCAACGAGAGGAAACAGATTGTTATATTAAGAAGTGATAGTAAGAGAGTAGTCACATGAAGGATGTTGGTGTCGTAGTAGTGTCACTAGTGGCTAAGGGTGATGTTACTTTAGGGAAGTTAGTTGTCCTAATGAGGTTTATTTTGTAGAGACCAGATAGATATGTATGGTTGTGAGAGAGTATAAGATGTGGTTATATGAGGCGGTTGTTAGTAGTTGAGTATTAATGGTATGGTTACATTTGACAGGGGGTGATGGTTATGCGAATGGGAGAATATGTTAGGAGGGGTGTACGAGTTAAACTCGGGTGAGAGGTAACTTTTAACAGGTGGTAAATTACGTGATCAGGATTGACTAGTTAGATGTGATTATGGGTCTATATTGTGTATAAATGTTTGTGTGAGGTTCTGAACTCACGAGAAGCGGTAGGGTGTGACAGTCATAAAGTTGTTATATGAATGTTTGTGATATATGTTGGGTACGACAATCTATTGGAATAAAGTTCAAAAGGTAATAATTTGATTGATCTGGCTTGGATAGTTAAAATCGTATGTGTATTGATGATACATGTTTATTTCGTGAAAAGGTATGGATGATATGCAAGAGATTCTTGTATGTTTATTCCGTATAAAATGTTGTGTTATGGTCGAGCAAAGCAGTTTTGAGTAAGTTTTCTTGTCCGGAGAGTTATACTGAGTCAGTGTTTGTGGGAATTATATATGGGCGTGATGTTTATCGATGTGGTTGTTGTGCCTCGGGTGGTGATCCGGGCACGGTACTTCGTGTTGTGATGCGGGCATTTTTGCGCTGCGCATGGCTGTTTGGTGGCGGTGTTGCGATGTCGTCACCGGTTGTGGTGGAGTATACGGGGTGGTTACGATTTGAGTTTCGAAAGTCTGACCGATTATGCACAGATTGTTGTTTTGTTCTTGTTGTTTCTTGTGAGTTTTGGTTAGACATGTAGACTTGTTGTTTGTTTGTTGATGTTTCTTACCGTTTGATTTGGGAATGAGGGTAGAGTATGATATTAAAGAGAGTTGTATATGTTTTCGTCGTTGTCATGGTATAGTGATATTTTATTGATGGGACACTGTTGGGATATGTTGTTACAGTAATTTTGATCTTGTTCTAGATGAGGCTTTGGTAGACATGTTAATGACAAGTGATTTGTAGAACATGTGTGGTAATGATCGATATATGCAGTGGTTCATAATCCTTTGTTGAGACAGTGAGTGTAGGGTGTTGGGTAATTAATGTCGTGTTAAGTTATGTATGAGTCTTGCGGTAATGAAAGAAAGGAACTTGAGGATCGAGTGTGAGTGTACGTAACAAGTGTGGATCGTGAGTTATGCTTTTGGCGATAAGAGTTTTATATAGTTTATATAGAGAGGTATGTCATGTCGCGGTAATGTGGAAGAGTTAGAGTGTTTGTTATGATCAGGATTGTGTGGTTTTGGTTAGCTGGAGTGCAGAATGAGTCGATGTATGAAAACTGTTTAAGTAAGAGAGCCTTGGATATAGGAATAGTAAGTGTTTAGATTATAAGCGGGTATCTTTCACATGTGGTGGTGATGAAGATAATGAGAGGTATAGCTAAGGATCTAGTATTAGTGAGTTACGAGGACGTAACATGTGTCTTAAGAGGAGTAGGATGCGGTAAAGAGAATTTGAGGGTTGTGCGTGTCGTAATATTATTGGACGTAGAGTGTTGATGTAGCATAAGGAATGGATGGGTACATATAGTGGTTGATAGTGTTAAAAGGCCATGGCTGTGCTTGTAGTAGTTCGATGTTTAGGAGTGTGAGAATTTTTTTCGATAGTGTTGATAAAAGTGGATGATGATATTTATGAGTTCGAGAGTGTTGGCAGCTGGATGATGATGTTGATGAGTGTGAGTAAACTTCGAGGACGAAGTTCCTTTTTAAGGGTAGTAGAATGTAACATTCCGTTTTGATGGTTGATCTTCTATGTGGATTGTCATGGTATTGAGTGCTATTTGGTGTTATGCAAGTGAGACAAGATTGGCAACATTATTTTGTGGTTATTCGATAATATTATGGAGTCAATATCGAGAGGATAAGTTATCTAGTAAGCGTGGTTTGTGGAGCTGGTGTTAGGTGTCCATGTGTTATAGGTTGGGTTGGAACTTCGGGGACGAAGTTCTTTTTAAGGGAGGAAGATTGTAACACTACGGATTTTATAGGCTGGTACTCGACCGAGTATGGCCTACTCGGTCGAGTAAAGTGTGTTGGGTATTCCGTTTGGCTATCGCCAGAATACTCGGCCGAGTATGGGTAATACTCGACCGAGTAGATGATACTCGGCCGAGTATACTCTATACTCGACCGAGTATCCGGTCTGACGGGTAATATTTTCCGCGGTTGATTTAGAAAGGATTAGAGTTATATTGAGACGCATTTTACAGTTTCTAAAACATTTTACAAAACCTAAACTACACAACGTACCTCTAATCCTCTCCAAATCTCCCTCTCATTTGCGTGGATTGTTCGTGAGTCTAACGAATCTTGCCTTGCGTCGATTATGTCGGTAAGTCTCTGATTTCATGAGTCTCATTAAGTTGTCTTTTAGGGTTTTGCTCTAATTATTGTTTTGGGTTAATTTGGGGGTTTAGGGTTTGGTCATTATATGTGTGTTGATTGTTGATTATAATTATTGTAGGTGACGATGTGGTAATTGCTATGCATATTGTATGATTGATTAGAGCATATCGGATTGCGAAAAGGTAGGGTTTCCCTACTCAGTTACTGTTAATTGATTTAAGACTGTGCTTGTGTTGTAATTGTTATTATCTGCTGATCATCGGAGTATGGGTGATGTGATGACGGTGGTGATGTGGTTGTGTTGTGACGGTAGTGGTGTTGTGACAGCTGAGATGCTGTGGTGTTGTGTGATTGTGGTGGAGTCACTTGCGAGAGTGGCTTCACACCCTAGTTCGCCCTCCGTGGAACCCGTCACGGGAGTGGATGTGCACATTAAGGGACAAGGATTATTAGTCGCTCGTTGATGAGCTGGACTAGGTGGGGATGGGCTGCGGTCACCCACTTACGGCGAGGATTACCTGTTGCGATGGGTAATCTGGCAGGGCTACACACTTCGATGTGTAGTCGGTTACTGTGTGTGAAATCGATGATCAGCTGGTTGTATTGTTTGCTGTCTTATATTGATTGAGTAGTACTGACCCCGTGTTGTTGTTTTGTAAAACCTGCGGTGATCCATTCGGGGATGGTGAGCAGATTGTGACAGGTGATACATTTATTGAGCTTGGGGCAGTTATGGGAGAGTCACCACGCTGGATTAGATGACACCACCACGAGCCTTAGTTATTGTTTTGGTAGTTGTTTCCATTTGGATAATTCGTTTATTAGATTTTGGAGACTATGTAACTTTTATAACTACCGTACATTAATAAATGTGTTTGGACTATTGCTTTTGATATATACTAACCTCGGGCAACCGAGATGGTAACAACCTTTCATGCTGGGGTAGTCCTGGTAAGGTACCTTGGTATGAGGGGGTGTTACAGAAAGTCTATAAATACTCCACTTCTCTCATCGAGAAGAGGATCCCAAAAACCAACCGAAAATCTGGTATAAACTTCCTTATCTCTCTACAATATACTTTGCCAAGTTAACACACAACTTAATCTCTTTAAGTTTACTGACTTGAGTGTCGGAGTGAGTACGCTCGGTACCAAGCCGAGCCCTCAGTTTGTTCATCTTTACAGGAGAGATCGAAAGGAAGAGACAAGCAAAAAGACGTCATTCTACATGCTCACGTGGTCACAAATCCTGCTCCGGAATTACACCCGGAACAATTGGCGCCGTTTGTGGGAAAAGATACTAAAAGCTAGTCACCTCCCTTTAAAAAAAAAAAAAAAAAAAAAACAAAACCATTCAAAGAGCTAAGAAGATGTCAAAACAACAAGAAATAATTGTGAGTGACGAAACTGCATTCTACCAGGATGACGCGTTCCCTAATTCTGAGATCGGGCAGTCCCCCACAGGTCGAGTCATTGAGCTGGTGAAGTACGGGATGCCAAGAGAGCCAGAAACACCGCTGCCGACCGGCCAAGTCACTGTCATGGGACATGTGGTCGATGCGGCCAAATTGAAGCTATTCCTGGACCTGATGGGTGGTACGCCGGTTACCCCTGTCACGACCACAGGGGCGGCAGCGCCTCCACAGGTGACCAGGGCCCACAAAGTGACTCCGAACAAATTGACCGGAGTAATACATAGAGCTGGGCATGCTAGGACGCCGGCGGAGCCCGTGGTGCTAGTGGCAGATCAAAGTCCTTACCCCACTCGCGGGAGGACAGCGGCAACAACGATGCCCGCCCCGAAGAAATGAAAGAAGTCCGACTCTCCAAAGTCGAACAACAAGAAGCCCTTCCCGCCAGATGGAGAGAAGCCGGACAAAGGCTGCGAGAAGCCGATCGCCGCGTGTCATTCGACACGTGGTCAGACAGCCCCCCAGTGCCTATGTCCTCGAAGTCTATGTGCCGACTAAACTGAAGCTGCCGCCCCTATCATACAAAGGGGATAGCGACCCAACCTACCATGCCGAGGCTTTCGAGTCGTACATGTCGGTATGGGAGCAGCCTGATGAGGTATGGTGCCGAGTCTTCCCGAAAACCCTTCATGGGATGGCCCAGAGTTGGTACAAGGGGCTACCTAATGGCTCGGTATACTGCTATGCCGACCTGAGAGACAACTTCATAGCCCAGTATGCTTGCAACAAGAGAAGGGCCGTGGAGACATCAGATCTACTCACTATCCGACAGGGGGAGGACGAGTCCCTCCGAAGCTATGTGAAGAGGTTCGACGCAAAAGTTCAGCAGATCCGTGAGCTGAACACCGAACTGGCGACCTTCGCACTGATGAAAGGCCTCCCGAAAGGCGAGTTCAAAAACGAGCTGATCAAGTGCGAGGACCTCAACCTCGACACCGCCAGAAAGATGGCCGACCGAGCCGTAAAGGTGGAGGACTATCACAAGACCTGGGTAGGCCACGGCGAAACTGGGCACCCAGAGAGGAGGAGCCGCCGGGACAACTTAGATGAAGGACGCCGTGACGGGAATCGATCACGGCCTGAGAGATTTAATAGGAAACAGAACTCGGCGGGCACCGGGGGGAGTTCGGGACCATACACCCAGAAGCGGTACAGCAGTCTCACCCCCTGGTCAAATCACCGACCGAGGTCTTTGCCCTAAGCAAGAAAGAAGGGCAGAAATGGGCAAGGCCCTCCAAGGCAAGGGGGGACGACGACCTTAGCCAGTTTTGCGATTACCACGGCCAAGCCAGCCATAAGGCCGACAACTGTCGGCATCTGAGGAACGTCATCGAGGAGCTAATCCGAAAGGGGGCCCTCAGCAAGTATGTAGCTGGCGGCCCAGAAACAAGCTCCGACGGGGCGAATAGAAAATCAGTATTCCAGCGAATGTGAGTGATCCAGGTTGTCATCGGGGGGAACGAGAACGGTGGGTCAGCTAATGGGCACAAACGGCACCTGAATGAGCTATACCAAGCCATCAACTTTGTGCCCAAAACAGCGATCCCCGCTTCCACAATCCCCGATATAACCATCGGAAAGAAGGACTACGAAGGAGTCGTTTCCCCGCACAGCGACCCGCTCGTAGTCCACCTAGACATAGCCAACCACTTGGTCAAAAGGTGCCTGATTGACACAGGCGCCTACACAAACATCATGTTCAGGGAGTGCTTTCTCAATCTCGGTATGAAGATTGAAGATCTGAGCCCCTGCACCAACCCGCTATACAGCTTCTCTGGGGCCGGCCTGGTACCCCTAGGGTCAATCAGACTGCCGGGATGTTTGGCCAAGCCGATGCGGCCAAGAATGTTTTATCTGAGTTCGTGGTCATTGATGGTTAGTCTGCCTACAATGTTCTCATAGGCCGAGTAACTTTGAGCGAGGCCAATGCAGTGATGTCCATCCGGGCCCTGACATTGATGTATGTCTCGGACCGGAGGGAAGCACAAAAGCTTGTCTCAAAGGACGAAAGAGACGAAATTGTCAATGTCCAAGTATCTGCTAGAGGGTGCAACATGCAATCCCTCAAAGTGGCGACAAAATCAGAGAAAGGGAAGAGCCCATCCTTACAGCAGGAGGGCGATCCGATGCACACCAACGTCGGCATGGTCAAAGGAGCCGAGACCGAGGAAGTGGAAATTGACCCGGGCGCACCGTAATCGTGCGGTGTCGGCCTCGGAGCCAAAATTCGAGCGATCTCCTAGACCTGCTGAGGAAGAACAAAGATGTCTTCGCATACTCAGCCGTCGAGATGCCAGCGTGAGCGGGGAGGTGATCGTTCACAAGCCGAACGTACTCTCCACCGCTCGCCCCCGTCAAGCGAAGATGAGGAACTCCTCGGCCGAGAAGGATGAGGCCATCAAAGCTGAAGTAGACAAACTATTAGAGGCAGGCTTTATCATGCCTTGTACTTACCCTGAGTGGCTAGCAAATGTTGTAATGGTGAGGAAGTCATCAGGGGCGTGGAGGATGTGTGATGATTTTACCAATATTAATAAAGCGTGCCCTAAAGATTGTTATCCCTTGCCTCGAATAGATAGTTTAATTGATGCAACGGCAGGCTACACCATGCTAAGCCTGCTAGACGCCTTCTCGGGGTATCATCGGTGTTTATGGCCAAGAAGACATGCCTAAGTGCGCATTCATCACCGTAACGCACATACATGTATAAAATGATGCCGTTCGGTTTGAAGAACGCTGGCGCAACTTACACTAGGCTGGTGGACAAAGTGTTTCAAGATAAAAAAGGGCGAAACATCGAGGCATACGTCGACGATGCTATTATAAAAAGCAAGTCTGACAGCGAGCACTTGGCCGATTTGAGCGAGACATTTTGTTCACTAAGGAAATATAAGATGAAGCTTAACCCAATGAAATGCAACTTGGTGTCCGGGGCTAAGAAGTTCCTCGGTGTGCTTGTCGGCGCCGGGGAATTGATGCCAATCCGAGAAAGTCCAAGCAATACTAGACCTGCCGGAGCCAAGGAATCGAAAAGAGGTTATGATGCTGACCGGGAGGATGGCGGCTCTCGCCTGCTTCATCTCTCGGTCGGCCGACAAGAGCACCCCGTTCTTTAAAGTGCTAAAAGGGAATAAAGACTTCAGCTGGGGGGAGGAACAGAGCACGCTTTCGTGCAACCGAAAGCTCACCTTCTCGACACTACCGACCCCCGTCCAGCCGACGCCGGGGAGACGCTATATCTATACTTAGCGATTACCTCGGCCACGGTCGATCTGTAATCGTCGAGGAAGTAAACAAGCGGAACACCCAATCTACTTTATCAGCCATACACTGCTGGCCGCCGAAAGAAATTATCCACTTATCGAAAAAGCAGCCCTCGCCGTCGTCGTTGCCGCAAGGAAACTGAAACCCTACTTCGACGCGCATCCCGTGACGGTCTTAACCGACCAGCCATTGGAGAAAGCGTTAGAAAAATTCGAAAAATCCGGCAGACTTATCTAATGGGCAGTGGAGCTCTCCGGCTTTGGCATTCAGTACAAGCCGAGACCTTCGATAAAGGGGCAAGCACTTGCGGACTTCCTGGCTGAGTGCACATATCAAGAAGAATCAAATCCCGGCGTATGGGAAGTGTATACCGACGGGTCCTCCACGGCGAATGACTCAGAGTCGCATCCTTATCACCAGCCCTAACGGGGACGAGTTTGAGTACGCCTTGAAGTTTACCTTCTCGGCCTAAAACAACGAATCCGAATATGAGGCGGTGATAACTGGAGTCGAGTTAGCTAGAGCTGCCGGGGCAGAGCATATTGTGTTAAAGACAGATTCACTCTTAGTGACTAATCAAATCAGAGGAGAGTATGAGGCTCGAGACGACGGAATGGTGAGGTACCTGGAAAGGGTAAAAGCCGACACCGCAAAATTGAAATCTTTCCAAATACAGTGCATCCCAGTGTCCGAGAACAACCGAGCCGACGCTCTCTCAAAACTTGCCGCTTCAAGCATCAAGAATGTCGGTCGAACCGTGCTGGTGGATATCAGAAATGATAAAAGCATCACTGAGACCGTCGGCATGGTGGGCGACATCGAAGTCGAGACGACGTGGATGACTCCGATAATGAAATACAAACTAACAAAAGAGTTACCGGAGGACCGCAGTCTCTCTCAGAAGATAAGAAGGATCGCCGCAAGGTACTTGGTGTTCGAAGGAGAATTGTATAGAAGGTCCGTAATAAGACCACTTTTGAAATGTGTCGGCCCAGCAGACGCGGAGCTAATACTGACAGAGATTCACGAAGGCATCTGTGGACACCACATGGGGGCGAGAACGCTAGCCCACAAAGCTCTCCGAGCCGGCTACTTCTGGCCTACCATGCTGAAAGATTCCAGGGCCAAAACCAAGAAGTGCAAGAATTTTCAGATGCATGCTCCGGTAATACATGCACCTTCCCGAGACCTGAAACCGCTACTTAGTCCCCTACCATTTGCACACTGGGGGATGGATTTACTAGGACCATTTCCGACGGCCTCCGGAGGAAGGAAGTACCTGATCGTCGCCGTTGACTACTTCACCAAATGGGTCGAGACTGTCGCGGTACCGGCCAAGACCACGGTGGCCGTAAGAAAGGTGATTTGGGAGAACATAATAACTCGTTTTGGGTTACCCCAAGTCATGGTATTTGACCACGGCCGAGAGTTTTGGAGTGACATGGTGATGAACTGGCTGGAAGAGCTCGGTATCAAATTCGCATACTCCTCTGTCTGCCACCCTCATAGCAACGGGCGGGCGGAGGCAGCTAATAAAACAATACTGAACGGGCTGAAAAAGAAGGTTGAAGATCTAAAGGGAAGATGGGCTGATGAACTACCCGGCGTCCTGTGGTCCCTTCGAACCACGGAGAAAGAAGCAACGGGGTACAGTCCATTCCACCTAGTCTATGGGTCTGAGGCCGTTCTGCCAATTGAAGCAGCGGTGCCGACATTCAGAACGCAAACTTTTGACCCAGTCGAAAATGAGGAAGGCCTGAGAACCTCCCTAGACCTGGTCGAAGAAAGTCGAGACACGGCACGGCTTAACTTGGCAGTGTATCAAAACCGAATGAGAAGAGCATACAACCGTAGGGTCCACAAAAGGGACTTAAGAGTAGGAGATCTAGTCCTAAGAAAGTCGGCCGCAACAAACAAAGGAAATATCCATGGTAAAATGACGGCCAACTGGGAAGGACCCTACAAAGTGGTTGAAGAAATGAGGCCGGGGACGTACCGGCTGACAGACATAGAGGGAGTGCCTCTATGGAGCCACTAGAACACAGACAACCTTAGAAAATACTTCATATAGCAGCGGAGGTGTCCGAGACCGTTTTGGGCACCCCAACGCGTGATTATATCTAATGAAGAGTGATCCAAGTTTTCCATCAAAATGAAGAGTCCCCTCCGTAGTCGTACCAAGGTAGACGCCACGCCAAAGCCGGCGATCACCGCAATGGCGATTGATACTCGCGAAAGCGACTAACATGCTTAGTAGACGCCACCGGGCAGTCACTACAAATGCAGTTGATACTCGCGAAAGCGACCAACATGCTTAAGAACGTATGAGTACAGTTGAGAACGCAAATCTGACTGCCCCGGCTAATCCGGGAGTGGCAGAGGAAGCGATCAATATGTCTATAGATACGAACGCTGTCGAGCCGTAACCTCGATTGCCTCGGCCAAAGCCGGGAGTGACGGGGAACAACGACCGATACGCTAACATGTTCACAACGGCAGTTGGGAAGCGCAAATCTGACCGCCTCGGCTAAGACCGGGAGTGGAGGAGGAAGCGACCGACATGCCAACATGTTTAAAAACGTTTAAGTACAGTTGAGATACGCAATCTAACTGCCTCGGCCAGGCCGAAGGTAAAAACGAAAAAGCGCTCAATATGTTAAAAACGTAAGAAGACAACTCAATGGAGAATGAGATCAAAGCCTCGGCCAAGCCGGAGGCAAATAAACAAACTTTATTGAAAAATGTTTACAAGGCAAAACAAAGTCGACAGCCGTCCCCATAGGGATAGCCTAAACACAACCTACCAAAGTTTATCAAAAAAAAAGAAGGTACAACAAAAGGTTACAAACATAAGACTTGAAGCGCCAAAAGGATGGCAGGGAGGAAAGGCTCAATAGTTGGCCCCCGAACAGCTGAAGCTGTCAGAAGGGCCGGGTGAATTTGGTGATGACCGCCCGTCTCCCTACGCTTGTTGCTGCTCGCCACCGGCAGCAGTAGCAGCATCACCAACGGTGGGCGGCCCAGAGGAAAGCTTGGCAGCTTTACTTGCCTTTGCCCTCTCAGCTTCTTCTCTGGCCTCCTTCACCTTAGCATCCTGGGCCGCCTTCTCCGCAGCCTCCTGAGCGACCTTCGCCGCCTTTGCCTCATCCGCGGCCTTGGCCTCCGCAGCAGCGGCCTTCTCATCCGTGCGGTCAAAATCTTGCCACGGGAAGGAGCCTTCAGAACGAGCTCTTTCATTGCATCCCCGGTAGCATCTTCACTTGGTCCCGATCATCGGGCACACATGTCGTGATGATGACGGTCTTGACGTCTCAATGTCCTTCTCCCTCAGAGCAAGGATAGCCTTTGTGTTCTTATGCTCCTTCGCCTCGGCCGGATGCGGGGACTTCCATCTTTCCCTCTCGCTCAACCATGGTATTATAACCGCCCGAAGTTTGTCTCTCTCCTCCCGCAGCCTTAGCGGCGTCAGCCTCCGCAGCCTCAACCTTGGCTCTCTCGGCTAGGACCGCCTTCTCAGCGTCCTCCCTAAGCTTTCGCTCAGCGAGGAAGTCCTTCATGGCGGCCTGGAAGTCCTCCTTCGACCTCTCGGCCTCCTTCTTAGCAGCGGCAAGCTCGAGCCTAAGTCGTTCAAGCGCAGGGGCAGCTCGAGCCATGACCTTTTCTTGCTCCATAATATGAGCGTCGGCTAGTTCAGCCCACTTCACCAGCCTCTTGGACAACCTTATGCCTTCCGCCGTAAGCTGAGCGGGGGAAACCTTCTGGGATGAGGAGTCGACGGTGACATTTCTATCGCCCGTCTGCACAGGCTGCTTCTCCAATTGCCGTTCGGTGAAACGACGGTGCGGCGACGATCTACAAAAAATCCAGACAAAGCATCCATGTCAACATTCATCGACATATCAGAAATCCTGTCATCAGGGACGCCTAGGGAACCTGCTAAATCCGAGCCATGGGTTAACTCCGTACCGGTCCTAGCCTTCTTGGGCAGAGGGCCGGCTGACCCCTTCTCTTTCCCTGCCTCGGTAACAACAGCAGTAGGCGTCTTTTCCTTCCTCTTATTTAAAGGAGGAGGACCCTCCACAACGGTGACCTCCTCTTCAACATCGACGACCACCTGCTCCTTTTGGACTACGGGGATTGAAGATTGAGCTGGAGTTGACGCCGTTGCCGCCGTAGACGTTGTTTTTGGTCTCCGGCGCGGCACGTTACCGCCGATCTCCGCTCGAGCCGCCGCCACATCCATCGCCTGCTCTATAAGCTCGTGCGGGCCCGGTCAGCGATCATGTGGCGCGGCCTTAGGATGCAGCTCAACAACTCTCCCGCCCTGGTCGAGTCCCAACCTTTTTAGGATAGAGACGGAGAGATCCCGGCCGAATCGATCTGCAAGAAACAAAGCAAGAGTTAAGTAAAAGAAGTAAACCAAGGCTAAAAAACGGAAGCATAAAAAGCAAAGGTGGGCCTCATACCGACCCCACTCACCCTGGCCGAGGGCCTGTATGAGGCCGACGTGGCAAAGCGGCTCGTCCTGAAGAACGATCTGCGTCGGGGGCATCCATCCCTTCGGCGTGCCGTCCTTCTCAGCCTCAAATAGCCTCATTGCCCGCTCTTCGTCCTCCTTAAGATAGACCTTCTTGGCGTCCATCTTAAGCTTATTCCGGGAGACATATCTATCATGCTCCCCCTGATTCTCACACCGCAAGTTGACGCGGCTCTGAAAGGACCGGGGCAGTGGATAGTCCTCCGGCACCTCAACATATACCCACCGCCCCTTCCAGTCCTTGCAAGATGTCAGCTTGGAAACGGTGATGTAACCCGGCTCAGTCTGTACGCTGTACCACCCCGAGCCGCCTAGGGTAGTCTGCCGAAGATGGTGAAGCCGGCGGAAGAGGTTCACCGTTGGGGCCTCCCCTTTAAAAAGACATAACCATACAAAGCCAATAATAGTCTTAATGGCCAACGGATGCAGTTGTGCCACAGCGACGTTCATAGCTTTGATTATGGCGGCGACGTGTTCATTAAGAGGAAATCGGAGCCCATACTCCAGATGTCTGATGTACACGCCGATACAGCCTTCGGGAGGGCAACAGACCACCTGATCACCCCCAGGGATAACGATTCTATACCCCCAGCCGAAGGAGTAATGGTCTTCAAAAAGATTAGGCCCGGAACAACTAGCGAACTTGTTCGTCCAAACACGATCAGGATTGATCGAATAGGCTTCGCCGTGCCACGAATAACGCGGCCTCTCTGAGTCGGATTGGGTCTCTTCATCATCATCATCATCATCGAAACCCTCCAAAAATTTCTCCTCAATTTCAGGACAAGGCGACTTGGGACCCCCAAACCCTATCGGGGTGACAACTAGTGGCTCCTGTTCATCAGGAAGCGACGGTTCGCCCCCCGGCGCAGAGGTACTGGGTTGAGCATCAGCAGAAGACATGGTGACAACAATTATTTAAACAAGTAAAAAGTTGGGAAAATTTTTTTTGTTTACTTTGGAAGAAAGTGTTACACCGAGTAACGCTTTGAAGACTAGAGAGAAATTTCTTCGAAAAAGCTAAGAGAGAGGAAATTTTTTGAGAAAATGAAGTTTGATGGCCAAAATGAGGGGATAACTGCTCTATTTATAGAGCAAAACCCATTCAGTGGACCAATCAGAGCAAAGCCCATGAAGCGTCCACCAATCAGCACCAAGCCACGTGTCAAGCATGCAGCCACGGAATGTCAATCGACATACAATAACAAATCTTCTTCGACACGCTCCTTGGTATGTACTTGCTAACGGCTAGCTGATCAACCAAGCTTGGCAGCACCGGCCGGGGGCAATCAAAAGCACACGGCACTCTCAACCTTGGTCTCGGCCAACGCCATTTTTCTTTTCCACATTGGATGTCCATTACACAACCATGTGGAGGGGGTATATGGTACGGCCTGAACAGAACCAAGCCGAGGAAGAAAAAGCCGAGGAAGAAGCTCAACATGCGCAGAATACGCTCAACACTCATCGAAGGTCCATACCACGGTATAGACTACGCTGGGGGCAAGTTGATGGGGCATATTCTGCACCCGCTGACCGAGTCAACATATTGAGCAAGGTCAAAGCCAAAAGACAAAGAAGTCGGCAGATTAGACTGACCTAACCCGCAGCCTGTCGGCCTGTCACTTGGGTCTCGGTCTCGGCATCTAGCCGGCCGAGAGGCATATCCGCGTACTCGCATCCAGTCCCCTCGGCATGGAGTCAACCAGGCCCGCTGGCCTGC
>NC_133538.1:108693093-108730593 GCF_048544455.1 Silene latifolia
ATAATGGGATGTATCACTGGATCATGGTTCACTCTCAAAATCAATGGTTCACACCATGGCTTCTTCAAAGGAAGGAGTGGAGTAAGGCAAGGAGACCCTTTATCTCCTTTCCTCTTTGTTCTAAGTATGGAGGTGCTTTCCAGGAGTCTCAGGACCATGTGCAAAGAACCTGATGTTTCTTATCACCCCAAGTGTGCAAGGCTAGGGCTCACCCATCTAGTCTTTGCGGATGATTTAATGATTTTCACTAGAGGTGATTTGCCCTCTGTCAAGCATGTTGTTGGCACTCTTGATAAGTTTTCTACTTGGTCTGGTCTTAAGGCAAACCTTGAGAAAACTAAAGCTTACTTAGGGGGTGTGACTGCAAGTATTAAATCTCTTATCTTGGGTACTGTGGGGATTAAAGAGGGGAAATTTCCCTTTAGATACCTTGGGATTCCCATTCATTCATCTAGACTCACTGTTGACATGTTTGATGCTCTCATCCTCAAAATTAAAGGATTGTCTACTAGCTTCTCTACTAAGTACCTATCCTATGCGGGTAGAGTGCAGGTTATAAATTCTATGGTGTTTGGCCTTAGTAACTTTTGGTGCTCTAGCCTTTTACTACCTAATCAAATTTGCAAGCTTATCTCCAGGCTCAGTAAAGATATTTTCTGGGGCAATGATGTAGATAGCAAGAAGCTTGTTTTTAAGAGTTGGAAGAGTATTTGCACCCCCTGGGGGGAGGGAGGTTTCCAAATCAAGGATGTTAAGGGATGGAACCAGGCAGTGCTACTTAAATGGTTATGGTACCTTGACCAAAGGAATTGAGCCATTTGGTCCCAATGGATAAGTCAGTACCTCACTCACAATTGCTCAGTCTGGGATCTTGACAGGAAGGAGTATTATTCTGATAGCATCCGAGGCATTCTTAAAGTCAGAGATAGCTGCATTGAGAAAATGGGCAGTGTGCAGAATGTACAAGATTTTCTGAACAGCTATGCTATAGCTGGTAAGTTCTCCATAAGGAAAGCGTATGATAAAATTTGTATGAGAGCTCCTATTCAGGCTGTTTTCCAGGCTATCCATGGAGGGACAATGGTAGCCCGTCACAGAATTACTCTCATGCCTGTTGTACAGGGGAAATTGGCCACTGTTGATCACCTAGTAAACAGAGGACTCCATATAGTAAACAGATGCAGCATGTGTAAGCAAGATAATGAGACTGCGTCTCACCTTTTCTTCATCTGCAAGTATACCAGTGAATTAGTTGGACTCACCAAACAATGGCTCAAGATGAATACGCCTAATCTGGATCTCCCTTCCCTTATCCTTTGGCCTAATCAGAGAAGGAAACGAAGGCATTGGAGAAGTCAATGGATAAAGTGCAGCCTGGGGTGCTTAGTCTATGTCATCTAGCGAGAAAGAAACCTAAGAATTTTTGAAGGCAGGGAACGAACTACACTCTCCTTGCTTCTGGATATCAAATTTACAGTGAACACGCTGATGCTTCACAAAATCTCTGCACAGGAGTATATGGATGTACTTGAGGGCCTTAATACTTAGCACACTATTCTTTTGTTCATTTGTATAGGTAAGGGATATACTGAGGAATTGTATAGGGGATATATTCTTTTGTAAAAACCTCATGTAATCCTCTTTTTTTTTGGAATATATGAGAAATAACCTTCTTGCAAAAAATAATAATTATAATAATAACAATAACAATAACAATAAAAATAACAATAACAATAATAATAACAATAACAATATTAATAACAATAATAAATATAATAAATATAATATTAATAAATATAATAATAAAAATAAAAATAGTAATAGTAATAATAATAGTAATAATAATAGTAATAATAATAATAAAAATATTAAAAATAAAAATAATAATAATAATAAATAAAATAAATACTCCCTCCGTACCACACCAAAGGTAACGTAGGGAAAATTGGAGTATTTAAGAAAAAGTGGAAAAAGTAAGGGTAAAGAGGAAAAAAATAGGTGGGGTATGTAATTGTGGGTTTAATTGTGGGTTGGTAGGTGGAGTATGTAATGGCATTTTGTGTGAATATCAAATGGGTATAAGGATAACTTGGTAATATTGTGGGCCAACTAAGGAATGTTACCTTTGGTGTGGTACGTCCGTTTATAGTAAGTGTTACCTTTGGTCTGGTACGGAGGGAGTATAATAATAATTATATTAATTATAATAATAATAAATATAATAATAATAAATATAAATATAAATATAAATATAAATATAATAATAATAATAATAATAAATATAATAAAAATTATATTAATTATAATAATAAAAATTATAATAGTAATAATAATAATAACAACAATAATAATAACAACAACAACAACAATAATAATAATAATAATAATAATAAGAACAACAATAACAATAACAATAACAATAACAATAATAATAATAACAATATTAATAACAATAATAAATATAATAATAAATATAATAAATATAATAATAATAAATATAATAATAATAGCAATAATAATAGCAATAATAATAATAATAATAATAATAATAATAATAATAATAATAATAATAATAATAATAAAAATAATAAAAATAAATATAATAATAATAAATATAATAAATATAATAATAATAATAATAATAATAATAATAATAATAATAACAATAATAACAATAATAACAACAATAACAATAACAATAATAATAATAATAATAATAATAATAATAATAATAATAATAATAATAATAATAATCTTTTAATGAAAGCTGCGCGCATCCTTCCATAAAAAAAAATTAATAATAATAATAATAATAATTGCATTCCAACAACAAGGGGTTGTCAAATGGGATTGGACATTCATCAGTGACAGAATGAAGGGTGTTGAGAAAGCATTAGAGAAAGAGTTCCCTCAAGCTACAAGGAGGATTTGTGCACAACACTTGTACTCAAATTTCAAAGAACAATTTCTTGGACCTTTGTATCATCATCTGTTTTGGGCTGCAGCCAATGCAACATCTTTTTATGTGCATAATAAGATGTTGGACAAGATGGGAAGTATGTCACCAGCAGCTGTAGGGTACTTGTTAAATGAGCCACAACAATGGTCCAAGCACCAATTTGATCCAGAGGTTGTCTGTGACCACAATACATCTAACTTTATGGAATCATTCAATGCTATGTTCAATGATTTGAGGGAGAAACCAATACTGGAAATAATGGAAGGGATAAGAACAAACTTCATGAAAAATATTGCTGAAAGGAAAGACTTGAGTGAGAAGGTGGAAATGAATGGTCCAACCTCATATTCTGCTGGTATACTTGAGACAAATTGTGCACACTCTAGAATTTATGGAGTAATTAGAGGAGGTAATGGTGAATTTAAGGTGCATGAAGGTGGCTCAAGGTTTCCTGTAAATCTCTTAACTGGTATATGTTTGTGTGGAGAATGGCAAATCACAAGAATTCCTTGTAAGCATGCTTGTAGAGCTATATATGCTAACAGGGAAGAACCAGTCCATTATTTGCAGGGTTTTTACACTGGTCAATGCTATAGGCTGACTTATTTAGATCATTTGCATCCATTACCAGATAAGGACCATTGTCCAACATTTCAATTTCTTGAAATTTTACCACCAGTCCAAGATAGGGGAATAGGAAGACCAACAAGACAAAGAAAAAGAAAGCCTGATGATCCAAAGAAAAGGAAAGGCAAGAGAGCAACTACCATTACTTGTTCTATTTGCAAGACATCTGGTAATAATGCAAGGTCATGTCAAGGAGGTCCCACGGCAAAACAAATGAAGGCTGCTGCTGCTGCTAGTGAAGCTATTGGAGGTGCTTCTCCAATAAGTGGAAGAGGTTGTAAAAGAGCAAGAAATGATGGAGCTTCATCAAGCCATCCTGTTGGAGTGTCCCCGACAATAATGCGATCACCAATTGTCGATCATGATGATCACATGTTTAAATCTCATTTTTAAGAATACGTAAGGGATGATTTATTTTATAGTCAACTGATCAACATTAATCGGTAACGATTGGCTTGCTAGTGTTTGACGTTACTGTCGTGGGGCGGTGGTGGTTAGTTGATCCCTTAAGGTCACACCTGAAGGATGGTGCCCTAATCTGTAAAGTTGATTAATTGTATGATGATACAAGTTAATCAATTCCTTAAAATTGAACAATTCAATTTGTGAGAGAAAATATTGATATCTTATTATAATGGGATTAAATAAGATTTATTTTAGTAATTGAAATATTTTATTACTAAAATTGTTTATTGTTTGTGAAACAATAGAGATGAGAATGAATGGTTAATTATAATTACAAGATGTTGTGAATTATAATTAAATGACCCATTTTATTTATGTGATCAAGTATTACTAGTCAATTTGTTGTATGTAATTTAATTCACTCATAAAATGATATTTATGTGATAAATATGCATTAAATTAATTAATAACATGTATTATACTACATGTGACATATTGTGTGACAAGTGACAAATTGACAAAAATAAAATGGTAGTCCATTTTATGTATATGGACCGAAATATTGGTATGGAAGTAGTTAGTGGGTGAATTATTTTATGAGATAAAATAGTGTAATCATGGCTAGCCTAAAACTCGCTTACACACCTACACTAAGTAGACTCACATGCCTACAATTTGGAGAAGTGAAAAAGCAAAATAAGATGCCATTATTTGGCCTCTACCACCCGTCCACTTCCTCCATCAAAATGAGAATTTTGTTCTCATTTTTTACTACTCCATTATTCATTCATTTACACATGCAATTTTTATCATCTCTCTCATTTTCTCTCTAAAAGTTTGTTTTAGATTACATGAATATTGTTCAATAAGATTACTAATATTATTAGTGTAATATATGAGTATTAGTAATCAATTTTAAGGTAAACTACTAAACTAATATCTAGCTAATATTATTTAGTGGGGATAAGGGATAATCTTGGGTGCAATCACGAGGAGTGGCTTCTATACTTTAGGTCTTTGGAGGATCATCCTAACATATGAAAAGCCCAAGAACAAGTGAGGTAGGAGACTTCACTTGTGCCCAAAATATCCGAAATACTTACATGTAAGGAACCGTTTTTCTCCTTACTCTTGCATTTGTTTTGCATGCATAAGATCTTTAAGTTTTATGACTAAAACTTTAAACCAAAATATGTGATATTTAAAATATGATTTCCAACAAGTCTAGTTACCAAAATGATTTAACGTTTCAAAGTACTTAACTCAATTAAGTACATGAGAAACCATTCATTGTAAGTAGATATGTTAGTCGAAAATCAAAAACCCTTTTGATCACGAATAACTTTCATCTATATTTTTCACAAAAAAAGATTTTTAGCAATGGTTCATACGAGGTTTTAGAAGCAAATTCATATTTGTCTTTAGTTACGATGTTTTAATGGAGATTTGAATCAAAAATCGAAATGATATCGTATATGAATTGTGGTAAAGAAATAGAACAATATGATAACGGAATAGTGAAAAACTTAACATTTATCGTTTTATTAATACTTGTAAATAACAAGTAAAGCATTTACATAGTGACCTCTACCCAACTATGATAAATGATTCCAAGATCCAAATTCATATTAACTCGGGCATCGGTAAAGCCGAATACAACCCTCATCAATATAACTCGGTGGATTAACTCTTTAATCGATTCTACTTTTAGAACTCTTGGTCGATAAAATTACATTAATATTTATCTTTAACCCGAAACACATCCGGCAACCGTCGAGAATACTTTCGTTGGGTTCGACCCAAATTTCGAATAAATGTGTCCATTATCCAAATTTACATCAACTTTGGCATCGGTAAAGCCGAATACAACCCTTATCTTTATAAATTCGGTGGGTTGACATTTATCACCCACTTTCCCTACGTAGCAAGGTTTGTACCCCGGTAAGGCCGAGCGCACTCCCTCACGAAATAGGTTTTCATGGTTTCTAATTTTTGGTAAGGCTAAGTCTCAATTGTTTATTTAGCGAGAGGTCATGTCAATTTATTATCTATCACGTTTTAAGTGAACTAAAGCGGTGAATTACGATAATTATAATTGACACGGTCGATTTACTCGATTAAATAAAATGCAAGTTTTAGTTATGGCGATTTAGCGATGCATGCAACATATAAATAAAATGCAAAGTATAAAATAAAATCCTAGTATGGCCTTCCTAAAATAGTAAATCTAATAAACTATTACAAATTCGGAAACCAACTCCATTGGTCCCTTGAACTTCGGTCTTGGCACGCATCTCGAGGTAACACTTTCTTTGATGGACCGCCTTCTCGAATGGCACCGTCTTCAAGGAACTCCGGAATAATTAAATTACAAAATGAATTACATAATTTCCTATTATACATTTGTAATTAAAATAAAAATAAATCTATTAAATTACAAAACGGTGATACGAGATCACAATAATTACAACCGAATCGATATTCCCATACATTTCGGGTAATACCAATTAAAACTAAGGCCATACTAAGTAAAATTACATAATTCAAAAATTACATAAAATTAAAATATGACAATCATAAATAAAATGCAGCATTATAATATGTATGAACATGCTTAATTTTATGCTAAATTGCCTTTAAAGAGCCAATATCGTATATTTTATCGGTTTTTATGGATTTGCGTGATTATAACTTGTTAAAATCACAATAATTACATAAATTCATATTTATGTACAAGTTAATTACCCTAAACATTTTAAAACTCAAACCTTAGTCTCCACTAACATTTTGACAATAATTCAACTTGATTTCTTAATATTGTTCATTAATGGACCCAAAATACAAAATTATGCTATAAACTTCAAATTAAATCATTAAAATTTCAAATAATTTCAAAATTTGAAATTTGGACTCATGAACATTCTGGAAAAATACCATGACACTCATAATGTTCAAAACTTAGGTTAAATATTTCGAAAATTTATCGAGAAAAACAATGTTGCGGTTTATCGGTTTTAACAAATATGACCATAAAAATATGAGAAAAATTATTTCCATCAACTTTTCACTTTTAGATCTTAAATATATGATAAAATGCAACATGTGACGTTTTTCCTTTAGTCATGAAGTATGTTTAAGAATTATTACTAATTATAGTCACTATTTATGTGATTTTTCATCAAAAATTAATAAATCATGCAAAAAGACTTCATTATAGCCAAATATTTTACACACATCTTATAAAATTGCATATGACATAATACTAAATTTTCATGACCAGGTTCGAAATATAACTCATATTAACCTATTTACCCATTTAAATACGATTTTAACTTATAAAATTCATATTTCGAGCAAAACAACTTATTTTAACATGAAAATTTACAGGCCATAAGTAGATAATATATGTGAAAACATATCTAAAAACCACTTAAAAATTCGAAGTTTAGATATTTTTCGTCCAAAAATGACATTTTTATCATAAAAATCACATTTTAATGCCAATAATATATTAAATGAACAATAAAAATCCATAAATCGTCCCATATGACCTAAAATCCATTTAGAACCAGAAACTTTTAATATACAAAATTATTTCGTGATTTATCAACATAAAACACAAATTTCAAGTTTTATTCGTAAATCGTATTATCTCGGAAAAACGATCCCGATCTTGCATGCAACAACCATAATTATCTGATACCACTTGTTGGAAATAATATTTTAAATATCATATATTTTGGTTTAAAGTTTTAGTCATAAAACTTAAAGATCTTATGCATGCAAAACAAATGCAAGAGTAAGGAGAAAAACGGTTCCTTACATGTAAGTATTTCGGATATTTTGGGCACAAGTGAAGTCTCCTACCTCACTTGTTCTTGAGCTTTTCATATGTTAGGATGATCCTCCAAAGACCTCAAGTATAGAAGCCACGAGGTTCCAAGAAGTAAAATTAGAATGGAATTGATACAAGGTAATGGTAAAAGTTAAGTTATTGAGAATAACGATACTAAACCTATCAATCCCGACCGATAAAGTTTCCATTGTCTTAATTGTTGGACGCTAGAAAGGAAACTACCCCAAATTATTGAAGAATCAACAAGTTAGTTGTCGGACATCTAATGGGACCTTCTTCTTTAAATGTTTATTTGATTGACATAATTTCTGATAGTACTACTTCGTCAATATTAGAAACCGGTGGTGGTTTTCATCATTGTATTTGATACATAGGATGATTAGAATATGACGACTAGCAAGAATGATGTTGAGAGATAGAGTCATTGTGTACTCAATCTAGTTTTGGGTTTAAAGTTGTACTTAATTATGACTATTAAGTGCATAAACTCTAAATAAGAATATAAACTTGTTAAGATACAAAAGAGGTTTCACTTTTGTGACCCTATACATCATGATTTGATGTATGGCTAGCCCATTATCAAGGTGATTATATTCTAAACCAAACTAGAATGACATATCATGTAAATGATGCAAGACTCAAATTTACCAAAGATTAAATCTTAAATTCTGAAATGATGAACGCAAAGAGTTATCGAGTACTCTTGGAACCATTAGATTATTAATCTTATGGTATATGCGTATCTTGTAGTCAAAGCAAGATGTCTCGTGCTTTTGGTTGAAAAGGAGATCGAGGTTGTAAATCACGATTTAGTTGTGATGGGATTATCAAAGTGAAGACTTTGATATACGCCAAAGAAAATGTGATATAGTATCACAAGTTAATCTCTCTTAGCACGCATTATGGGATAATGTGTGGTTTGATAAAGAAATCAAACCCTATTCGGTATGATTTGGACTTTAATCAAGTTACTTTGAGTTACTTGATCCTTTTGGGGATTTTATCATTTTGTCTAAATTTTTTCCACTAAATCTAAAACGAATCATATGAGATATGAAATGGTAGGGTACCATGTTTGTAAGTTTTCAAAAGAAACAAATGCTCATTTTTCCTTACTATAATCACGAGTATAACAGGTTTGTGGCTCGTGAAGCTGTCTTTCTAGAATACAAGTTTATCTCTAGAAGACAGAGTGGGGGAAATTATTCAAGAGCCACAAAGAATGTTATGTCGCAAGAAACTGGTCTTTCTTGGCTACATGAGACGTTTTGTGTAAGACGTTGTTTCTTCAAAACCTAGGAGGTTAAAGTCATCACTTGTTGAAAATAAGGAATTAATGTTACTTTTAGAAAGTAAAGAGCTTGCAACTTACAAAGAAATTGTTTGATTCAAGTTAATTACTTCTGGAAAGTAATGAACATATGACTTACATGAGAGTGTTTAAGTCACAACTCAATACAAGGCTTAGAGCCATGAAAATCCGAAATAAATTCCAAGTGAATCGTTAGATATCAAAGCTTGATTGGTTGCAAAGGGTTTTGCACTAGTTGAAATGCTTAAGTCTATTTGGATCTTCTTAGGGATTGAGTTTCATTATGAGACATATATAGCGAGTGAATCTAAAACCCACTTCTTCAATTAGAAGGAATGTATTCAATATATGTCCTGAGTTTTGTAGATTCTTGCCATCCTAAGATAATGTGAAACTTAAGAGAGGGTCTTAAGTAGGACATCAATGATTTGGAAGTTGGAATCAATGTTTTGATCATGTTATAAAAATTTTCTCGATAGGTCGAGAAGTTGTGTTTATACATAAAGTTTAGTGGGAGTTACGGTAATTTTAATTAGTCTAGTATGTGGATGACATATTGATCATTGCGAATGATTTAAGACTTTGGAGAAATATAGGTCATCTTTAATATCCGGATTTATGGAGACAAATCTATATGATATTAATGTCAAATAAGGAGTCTTATGTTGATAAGATTCATGACTAGTTCAATCGAATTGAACATATTTGATTGATTCCATTTGCTTCCGCTGCCGAATCAATTAAATAGGAAATGATGTATAACTCTTCATATACTTTGAGTATGATGAATTGTTTCAAATCGAATTTAAGTAATATTTACCAAGTAAGCCATAAAGATTACCCTTAAGTGATTGCAGAAGCATTAAGGATGTAAAGCAAAGTGTTTTTGATGCAATTTTGTGTAAGGGTGTTACATAAATGACACTTGACAATTGAGATTACGCATGGTTTCCGACAAAACCATATTCAAAACACATGAAGATGGTTAAGAAACCATTGTGGCTATGTTATTTAAGAAATAGATTTTCTAGAATCGTTCTAGGCAATAAAGAACAATGAGAGATATTTACAACAGAAATTGAATACACTTGCGATCATGAGATGTGCGAGAGGGATGGGTCCCGCATATTGTGAAAATAGTGGGAGCTATTCTATGACTGGAGAGCTTATGTCTAGATTGGATCTAGACATGTACTCAGAAAGTTTTGTAATGCAAATGTATACATTACAAAGGAAAATGAGTATGTAGTAAGGTTGAGCAAGGTACAAGAAGTTGATAAAACCTACTAACCAAAGCCTTCTTATAGGCTTAACATGACGAGTCATGTCATATGTCATTTCAATTGCATTGAGATGAACAACTACATATAAGATGAAAATTGATTATAAAATTATGAAGTAGTAATCAAGTATTGACTATTCATATGAGATAATCACATTTGTCGTTTGAGTTTTTAAATCTAAAAACTCCTTTTATACTTTTTTACATCCAAATGGGTTATAGAGACAATATTGAACCCCGTTAAGGTGAACTCGGATTAACATGGTATTTGCCCATAGTCACTTGTATGAGGTTACGTCTAGAAGTGACTAGTGTGTGATGCAATTGATGGCAAGTTCAAGTGACATAGAGTCATATGAGATGACTAGTCGATCACATAGGCAGACTGTTAGGAATACTTTGTCGGGCAGTGACCGCTTAAAGAGTTCTGGCAAATTTATAAAGCCTGGTCGTGGCGAGAGCTACTATAGTATTCTAATGAGTCGATTCTTTTGACTAAAGATAGTTCGCCTAAGGTGGTATGGTTTCAGATTAACTTTGATTTATGTTACTACGACCTTCGTAAATGGGGTCAAATGGGTATATTTTGGGTTATGATGGCTGTGGCTAGTCGAAGGGAATAGTGCGATAGGAATTGTCCACCCCCTTGTCAGGGTCAAAACAATATCTCAGGGCCACTCGAGGAGTAATGAACTGGAAATGCGTGGCCACGCTCGGAAAGTATCTGATACCCGTCGTTGTGAGTACCAAAAATAATATTTATAATCTCCTATTAAGACTAACCTAGGCTAGTGGTAACAGGGTCAAACCACAAGGAGGCAGTTGTAAATTCTAGTTGTTCTATATTTAGTCTAAGGTAACAAATGTGGGTGTTGGTTTGAATTGGTCTACAGCTAATAGTAAATAAAGACAGTAAACTAAATAAATGATTTAAACAGATAAAAGAAGGGTACTAGGATGGTCGGTTCATTATAGCTTTGGCGGCAGCAAACTAAGTCGGTCTGAATCAAACACAGGTAAGGCGGGAAATAAAGAGGTCCTCTCGGTCCACTCTTAACAAATAACATCTCTCGATCTCGCTATAGGTCCCTAATGTCACTAATACTGACTCTCATCCTGAAAAGTGACTAACGGTCTAAACTATACCTATCTTTCGATCTTAGCACAGTCTAGTCGATTTAATTGATGGTCTAATAACCTCCCCTACCTTTCGATCTAATGGGTCAGTCACGAAATAGGTATCTAACTGGTCGCATGCATTCGATTCGTTAAATATAAGATTAAATTCAATTAAAACGAGGGAAAACCCTACGAGGTCAGTCGATCGACTGGCAATATCAGTCGATCGACCAACACGCGAAACAACCCTTCCTAATCTAATGCCGCCTATGCCATAAATCGCCTACATCCTAGCACTAAAGAATTAGCTACTCATGCTAAAGGTAAAAACAACAATAAAACTAAGACAATAGGGTACTGAATTCATGATTAAAATAGATAACGAATAACAATAAAACGATAATTGGCTTAAGGGATGTTAACTAGCAATTCTATACTAACAAAGAAAGCAAAACAATAAACAGGAATTAGGGCGGAAGGAATACCGAGATTTCAGAGGAAGATTAAGAATAAGCACCGAATTCCAATGCTAAACGATGTTCCAAACCCTAACTACTCGAATGAATAAAACTGAAAGTAACTATATGAAATTGTGATAGGAACTTAGATAGAAAACTGATATCTAACTTGACTGGTTATGTTACGTTATATAGCAATCAACGTAACACCTTATTTCCTAAACCTAAACTTCACGGGCTTCAAGATTCACGGTCTTTCAATTCACGTGCGGAATAGAAATCTCGTCGATCGATGATAAGGCTGGTCGATCGACTTCTCCTCAGAAACAAGCGAGTAACCGGATCCCGATAGTTGGTCGATCGACTGAGGGTGATGGTCGATCGACTACTTGAGCTGCTACTTGACTTCTTTTAACTCGTGGACTTGTCTTTTGGGCCTTGGATTGCGCACCAAGCTCGTTCCTTAAGCGATTCCTTTACGTCATTTGCAATGCAGATTACTCGGGGGCGGATTTGGCTTGATTTCCCGTTGAATTCTTCACATTTCTGCAATAAAGTACAAAATACGGAAGTAGACGGAAATAGGGAGAAATGTAGCATAAACTACAAGAATGAGCTCTGAAATGCGTGTAAAATGGGATGTAAAACATCATATAAATGACACGCATCAAACTTCCCCAAACCAAACCCTTGCTTGTCCCCAAGCAAGAACTAGACTCGATCTAACGACCTAATGGAACGAGTTCAATCTCAGAGCAAAATGCAAACTTGTAAGGCTTAAACCAATTTAATGCACAACCAACAATCAATTAGTAATGTGAATCATGCAAACGAATTATAAAGTCGTTAAAAACTGCTGAACCGTTGACTATAGAGACTTATCAAATTGGACTCTCGCGGGTCGCTCAAATCACTCAATTAAGCACAGGTGATATATTTGTAAGATAGAAAGAATTAATTCTGTAGTGACTCTCACCTAACTACGACCTATGACGACATGCCAGCAATAAAATATGAAAATGACCTCTACGACCGTACATACGCATTCCAACCGAACAGATGACCAATGACACATGCCGAGGTATATATGGGATATGTGAGGTATGGGTAAGAAGAGGCAAAACATTTTATGGTAAAGTGGAGGTACAGGTGATCAAGCTAGTACCAAAACGGAACCAAGTGGCAACATCCAACTTCTTGCTCATAATCAAACGAAGCAGTGCTAAAGCAAGCACAAAACTCACAATCTCCAAACTATCAAATCAATAAACTCCCCATAGGATATAAATGAAACATGGGAGCAAAAATCGCCAAAAGATAAGGATTAAATTATGCGAATTGACTTTTTTTTTTCGAATCTCAGTCGATCGACCATAAGGATCAGTCGATCGACTGCTTTGAACAGTACAGAACCTCTCTTTTTTTTTTCTTTTTCGAATCATTTTTTCCAATTTTTTTTTCTTTTTCCTTTTGTTTCTATTTCTTTCTTTCCTCCTTTTCATTTTCCCAACAACATCTCAACAGAGCATATGCCACCAAAAACGAAGAACAACCCCAGAAACACAGACTACTAGCTTGACAAGGGACAGGCTAAATATAGGATGTAGTAATGGGACAAAAAGGCTATTTTTGGCAGTGTGAAGCTTATGGGTATAATGAGAAAAGGAAACCTCTACCACATGTGTCAACGAACCACAAACCGAATGCATACAGGTATTAAGTAGATCAAATTCATATTCATGCAAATTAAGGAAACATGTCTCATAAGGAGTACTACTCACATTCCTAGGTAAACTGGTCATGAATGTCACCAGTTATAGGCTCTAAATCTCAGAAATATGATGTAGGTTGCCAATTATTAAAGTCAAGTCTCAAGTTCAGCAAATAATTAACGAAAACTCGTAGATATGCATTTACGATTCTACTAATAACATGTCAATCTAGCAAGGCTCAGGCGAAATAGGTGCAAATGCAATGTCATCATAGAAATACTACCGTTCCGACTCGACCTATATGCTAAAATTAAACGTGCATTTTATGGACTTTTTTTGAAATTTTTCAATTTTTTGAATTTTTCTGTATATATAAACGAAATGAAATAAACAATGCAAAACAAAATTAAACGTGAATGCAAGCAAATGAAATGCGACGCGAAACCCTTCCCCAAACCAAATCGCACAATGTCCCCATTGTGCAAAATCATATAGTGAAGAAAAGAGAAATGGGACTTTGCGTGAAAATAAATAAGCAAGACACAAAGGAAAGATATGGAACTCACAAGATTCTAAGAGCAGAAAAGGAAACCTCCCCAAACCAGCGTGAGCTAGGAGGTTTCAGTAGCTAGCAGTGCTACCATTAAGAGTGCCTGAAAGACAGAAAATACCACGCATAAGACTGAGAAAACAAATTTGAAGCGTAAAAAGTGTGCATAAATGAGACAATAGAAGAAATAGATAATTCGACGGAAAATAAAGTGGAGTAGAAGACTCCCTTAGGTCCGCATATCGACCAAACACAGCAGGGGAGAGGTCGTGAACGAATATAGCAAGAAGACGGGGTCGATCGACCAAGAAGATCGATCGATCGACCAGGTGGCGTGAACAAGAGCTCCCGTAAACCCGCAATTCGATCGATCGACCAATGGTGCCGATCGATCGATCAAAACATCTTCTTTGCGGCGTCTTATTTCTTCGTAATTGCTCAATGATTTGAGCTAACAAACTCCAAATACCTGCAAATGCACAATAATACGCGCCCAAAATTGCGCAAAACCCAGAATAAAGCCTAAAGTACTTAAAAATCCTAAGCAAATAAAATAAAAGCGAAGTTTTCGCGCACACAAAAAGCAATAAAATTGTCTTAACAAAACAAATAAAATGAAGTTTATAACGAGCTCGATCAACTAATAGTTGATCAAGAAGGACCACGGTATGGCCCACTTCGTCGGCTTCTGGCTACTAAAGGTAGCCTCAATGGTGCTCATGCCATCAGTTGCACCCTTCTTAGCGTCGACGGTCGGAGAGCTCAGCTGATCAACTCTGTCACCTCCCCAATCAAGGACTTCCTTGGGATCGTCAGACTCCAAATTAGACCATCTCACCTTGACTGGCCCATCTTCCACTTCCTCATCAGTCCCATAGCTTAGGCATCCAAGGCCGCCTCTTGAAATTATTTGCTCTCTCGCGGTGGAATAACTTGCGACTTGCTCTTCCCCAAACCAGCTCTGCATTATTAGAAATGCAGACAAATCTTCCTCCGGTTTGCTCCCGTGCAGGCGGAGGGGTTACAACAAGAATAGAAATAGGCATATCGGGAAGTACAAAGTACGATTTCTTTTCGTAAACCGTATTACAAGTTACGGGCCACATGGGATCCTTTTTCTTAGCCGGTACTGGCAAAGACAATAGAGTGCTTTCCCACTTTGAAAGTCAAGGTTCCTAGACCGACATCTATAACTCGCACCTAGCGGTGTGCGAAATGGCCTACCCAAAATGATGGGAATATGGTCATCCTCGGGCATGTCAAGGACAACAAAGTCAACAGGGAAGAAAAACTTCCCTATCTCGGACGGGTATGTCCTCTAGGACTCTGTAGGCTCGACCGCAGACGATCGGTCGACCATCCGAATCGTCATCTCGATTATTGCAAACCTGGTCAACTTAAGCTTCCTAGCTAGACTTAAGGGCATGACACTTATGCTAGCTCCTAAGTCACATAATGCCTTTTCGATAGAAAAGGTACCTATCTGCAAGAAACTGAAAAACTGCCCGGGTCTTCTAACTTATGGGGCGCAGTGTGAGACAAGTAGGAGCATGACTCTTTAGTTAACGCAACAGTGTGAACATGTTCAAGCGATTTTTTCTTTGACAACAACTGTTTCATAAATTTAGTGTATGCTGGCACTTGGTTAACTAACTCAAGGAAGGGTACCTGAACATTTAAGCTACGAATAACTTTCTCAAATTTACTAAAAGATACCTGTTCCTTCGTCGGCACGAGTCTCTCCGGATATGGGGCTGTAAGGAGTACCTTGGCTCTCTCCTCCAATTCACGCGCACCGGCATCCTTGGACTTAGGCTGAAAGTCCATCACCTTCTCTTTGTTGAAGCTGGACCCTTCCTCAGACCGTCTCAAATGAGAACCATTGACCGTCATTGGATCGAACTTGGAGCCGGATCGACCCATCAAGACACTCGGTCTCCCCCCCAAAATTTTCGGGACGGTGGTTCCCCGAAACAAGTGGTCTCGTAGGTTATTTGGCATTAATAGACGAAATTCTTCAGCATCAACAGCGGTCTTAGTCGATCGACCACTCTCCTCAGTCGATCGACTGAGATGTATAGTTCCAGAAGCTCCTGTAACCCGTGCTTCAGTCGATCGACTGGGTATATCAGTCGATCGACTGGAATACCTGGCAGGCGTCTTTTTCTTTGATTTGTTGGTTGAAGCTTTCTCTGGACTTGTTTCTGGCTCATCTTTTCCAACAGCATCCTCAACCATGGCAGGACCATCAAGGGTGGACCCGCTCCTCAAAGTGATGGCATTTAGGGTCTCCTTTTGTTCGGGTTGAGTGGGTAAGTGTCCGGGAGCTCGAGTGTTACTTTTACTAGCCAGTTGAGCAATTTGGCTCTCTAGTAACTTCATCCCGGCCTCTCTTGCTTGGGACTCCTTCAGCAACAAATTCTTTAGCTCGGAAAATTCAGAATTTTGTGATTGTTGCTGCTGCGGCACATGAGGAGGCTTTTGATACTGCTGTTGCTTTTGATGAGGAGGCACATATGCCTGCTGCTGTGGCGGAGGTTGGGTTGGATTCAAAACATTCTGGCTTCTCCAACTCAAGTTTGGATGTGGTGGCTCGTAGTAGGTGTTTGTCTGCCTATAGTGTTGAAAGGCAGCACAAGATTCAAAGGGACTAGGGCAGTTTTTCGAGACATGGCCCTCAACTCCACACCTTTCACAGAGGAAGGGACCGTCCGACACAGCATTGACTTGGTATATCCCACCTTTAGAAGCTCCTCCTATCTCATACTTGTCAAATCTCGCGGTGAGAGCCTCAAGTGCAGCAACAGAGGAAGATTCAGCAGCTCTCCTCTGGTTCCCTCTCGAATTCCCATACTCGGCCTTGTGGGTAGCTAGATCGTCAATGATCTTCCACCCCTTGGTTGCTCCCAAATTTTCAGCGAATCTTCCATTGGCTGCAGCATCCAAAATGGCCCTCTGATCGTCGTACAACCCATTGTAGAAATGATTGCACAAACTCCACTTTTCGAACCCATGGTGCGGTATGGTTCGCACCAACTTCTTGAATCGGACCCATGCTTCATGGAAATTCTCATCTGGCCCTTGTTTAAAGCCCGTGATTTGAGCTCTAATAGCGATCGTCCTTGAAGCGGAGAAGTACTTCTTGTAGAACGCTAATGCCAATGTATTCCAATCGGTGATCCCACGAGCGGTCCGGTCCAAAACTCTATACCACTCCCTTGCGGATCACGGAGGGAAGATGAACATGGTCTCCTTGATTTGATCTTTGGTCACGCCACAAAGGTGGGGGAATGGAGCAGCGATGAGTCAATAAAGGTCTCCATGTGCCTTGCTTTGCATCTTCATTTGCAGCTCCCCAAACCGATTTCTCTCGACCATAGTAATGTAGGCGGGCTATGGTTCGAACTTCCCGGCATCTCCCGTAATTCGAACCCCTTGTATAAGTTATCGGCTGTCGGCTCGAATAACTAGCTATACTTGCTTCCTCGGCCATGACCGGAATTTCCGAGAAGTAACGTCTCGGTGAAGAAGTGGAAACGGTGAAGACGTGGGTCTTCTTCGAACAGATCGTTCTCGTAATAGCTTGACAGAGTACTCAGCTCTTCCTCTGTCGGTAATACCCTTTGTGTTCGTCTCAACTCGCGCAAGGATCTTTCAAGCTCAGGGTTCAACGGTACTAATTCTCCACCCTGTGACCTGCGCATAAGAAGAAACTACAAAAAGAATATAAGAAAAGTTTAAGGAACGGATGTCCCTTAAACTAAGAAAGACTAAAAATAAAAACAACTAAAATTAGGACTATTGCCTCCCTAAAACACGCCAAAATTTGATACCCGTCGTTGTGAGTACCAAAAATAATATTTATAATCTCCTATTAAGACTAACCTAGGCTAGTGGTAACAGGGTCGAACCACAAGGAGGCAGTTGTAAATTCTAGTTGTTCTATATTTAGTCTAAGGTAACAAATGTGGGGGTTGGTTTGAATTGGTCTACAGCTAATAGTAAATAAAGACAGTAAACTAAATAAATGATTTAAACAGATAAAAGAAGGGTACTAGGATGGTCGGTTCATTATAGCTTTGGCGGCAGCAAACTAAGTCGGTCTGAATCAAACACAGGTAAGGCGGGAAATAAAGAGGTCCTCTCGGTCCACTCTTAACAAATAGCATCTCTCGATCTCGCTATAGGTCCCTAATGTCACTAATACTGACTCTCGTCCTGAAAAGTGACTAACGGTCTAAACTATACCTATCTTTCAATCTTAGCACAGTCTAGTCGATTTAATTGATGGTCTAATAACCTCCCCTACCTTTCGATCTAATGGGTCAGTCACGAAATAGGTATCTAACTGGTCGCATGCATTCGATTCGTTAAATATAAGATTAAATTCAATTAAAACGATGGAAAACCCTACGAGGTCAGTCGATCGACTGGCAATATCAGTCGATCGACCAACACGCGAAACAGCCCTTCCTAATCTAATGCCGCCTATGCCATAAATCGCCTACATCCTAGCACTAAAGAATTAGTTACTCATGCTAAAGGTAAAAACAACAATAAAACTAAGACAATAGGGTACTGAATTCATGATTAAAATAGATAGCGAATAACAATAAAACGATAATTGGCTTAAGGGATGTTAACTAGCAATTCTATACTAACAAAGAAAGCAAAACAATAAACAGGAATTAGGGCGGAAGGAATACCGAGATTTCAGAGGAAGATTAAGAATAAGCACCGAATTCCAATGCTAAACGATGTTCCAAACCCTAACTACTCGAATGAATAAAATCTAAAGTAACTATATGAAATTGTGATAGGAACTTAGATAGAAAACTGATATCTAACTTGACTGGTTATGTTACGTTATATAGCAATCAACGTAACACCTTATTTCCTAAACCTAAACTTCACGGGCTTCAAGATTCACGGTCTTTCAATTCACGTCTGGAATAGAAATCTGGTCGATCGACTGATAAGGCTGGTCGATCGACTTCTCCTCATCAAACAGTAGCTTTTGGATCCCGATAGTTGGTCGATCGACTGAGGGTGATGGTCGATCGACTACTTGAGCTGCTACTTGACTTCTTTTAACTCGTGGACTTGTCTTTTGGGCCTTGGATTGCGCACCAAGCTCGTTCCTTAAGCGATTCCTTTACGTCATTTGCAATGCAGATTACTCGGGGGCGGATTTGGCTTGATTTCCCGTTGAATTCTTCACATTTCTGCAATAAAGTACAAAATACGGAAGTAGACGGAAATAGGGAGAAATGTAGCATAAACTACAAGAATGAGCTCTGAAATGCGTGTAAAATGGGATGTAAAACATCATATAAATGACACGCATCAGTATCTATGGTAGACAATTCCGGTCAAATCAGTTATTCTCCAGATCGAGGAAACCACTCTTGATATGATCACTTGCAAGTACGACCTGAAAGACACCTTGCATTGAGTGGGAGATAGTAATAGGACAAGAGAATTGGTGACGCACACTTGTCGAGGACAAGTGGGAGATTGTTGGAGTGTCCCCGAAAATAATGCGATCACAATTGTCGATCATGATGATCACATGTTTAAATCTCATTTTTAAGAATACGTAAGGGATGATTCATTTTATAGTCAACTGATCAACATTAATCGGTAACGATTGGCTTGCTAGAGTTTGACGTTACTGTCGTGGGACGGTGGTGGTCAGTTGATCCCTTAAGGTCACACCTAAAGGATGATGCCCTAATCTATAAAGTTGATTAATTGTATGATGATACAAGTTAATCAATTCCTTAAAATTGAACAATTCAATTTGTGAGAGAGAATATTGATATCTTATTATAATGGGATTAAATAAGATTTATTTTAGTAATTGAAATATTTTATTACTAAAATTGTTTATTGTTTGTGAAACAATAGAGATGAGAATGAATGGTTAATTATAATTACAAGCTGTTGTGAATTATAATGAAATGATCCATTTTATTTATGTGATCAAGTATTACTAGTCAATTTGTTGTATGTAATTTAATTAATTCATAAAATGATATTTATGTGATAAATATGCATTAAATTAATTAATAACATGTATTATACTACATGTGACATATTGTGTGACAAGTGACAAATTGACAAAAATAAAATGGTAGTCCATTTTATGTATATGGACCGAAATATTGGTATGGAAGTAGTTAGTGGGTGAATTATTTTATGTGATAAAATAATGTAATCATGCCTAGCCTAAAACTAGCTTACACACCTACACTAAGTAGACTCACATGCCTACAATTTGGAGAAGTGAAAAAGCAAAATAAGATGCCATTATTTGGCCTCTACCACCCGTCCACTTCCTCCATCAAAATGAGAATTTTCTTCTCATTTTTTACTACTCCATTATTCATTCATTTACACATGCAATTTTTATCATCTCTCTCATTTTCTCTCGAAAAGTTTGTTTTAGATTACATGAATATTGTTCAATAAGATTTCTAATATTATTAGCGTAATATATGAGTATTAGTAATCAATTTTAAGGTAAACTACTAAACTAATATCTAGCTAATATTATTTAGTGGGGATAAGGGATAATCTTGGGTGAAATCAAGAGGAGTGGCTTCTATACTTGAGGTCTTTGGAGGATCATCCTAACATATGAAAAGCTCAAGAACAAGTGAGGTAGGAGACTTCACTTGTGCCCAAAATATCCGATATACTTACATGTAAGGAACCGTTTTTCTCCTTACTCTTGCATTTGTTTTGCATGCATAGATCTTTAAGTTTTATGACTAAAACTTTAAATCAAAATATGTGATATTTAAAATATAATTTCCAACACATCCTTAGTTTGGCATGTTATAGTTAGTGACTATGTTTTAGTTTTAAGTTTATATTTTGAATTTCAGTTCATCTTTTAGAAGTTAGTGTCAGTCCATATTTTGGGGGCATATTTTGATGGGTAACTTTTTGCTAAGACAATTGCTAGTTTGGGCTGAAATAAGTAAGATGATAGAAAAACATTGAACAATCATTATGTAAATTCAAGTGCTTATGAAGAAGCAATATTTTGATATATAAACCATCACTTCTAACTAGTACATGTTTTTTTCTTTTTTCTTTTTTTTTTTTTTGGAAAAGTTAAGTATATTAATCATCATCTCAAAAGGAGTACAAAAATGGAGTATAACTCATAAGGTATCTAGGGTATAAAATATACAAAAAAAACCATGCACAATAACAGTGGATACAAAAGACTATCTAATGTTCTGCAACCAACTTTCTTCCTCTCTAGTCAACTTGGACGTATTCCTTGCAAAAAACCGAGTACACACATCTGAAATCAAGTTCTTGATGAGCACAGTAGGGTGAAGTACTTTTGAGTATATCCTTGCCTGATTTCTCACACGCTAGATCAAGTAAATCAAGTGAATGTGACAAGCACAAATGATCCTCCTAATTAGAATGCTTCTTCTTCTTCCTCTTCTGTTCCAGTCAAGCAACTCCCTAGGATTAAACTGGACATTAAGTTTCAGCTGCAGTAAAGTAACACATATGGAACTAAACTCACAGTCATAATAAAGATGATCATGGCTCTCATCCTCAGTAAAACAAAGGAAACACTTCAGATCAGACACTCCTCCCATACGAACCAGGCGATCCTTAGTGAGAAGTCTAGCAAGCTTATAAATCCAGAAAATGAACGATGTCTTTGGGATATTCAAAGAATTCCAGCAGAGTTTATACCAGCTGACAGTAGGGCCAGGGCATCTCAGCCAATTGTAGCCTTCAATCACAGTATAATCAGTATGTTTTCCAAGCCAGAAACTTGTATTATACGCAGGTTTAAAGATGCACATAAGATGAGCGACTTTTTTCCAAGACCAACTACAATCAGTAGGAGGATTGTAGTTAGCACTGCAGTCACCAAAGTGAGCCTTCCAGCATAGGAAAGGTGGGTTGCCCCCCAGGATCTAATTCTGGCAGTAATTTTGTCAGTAAGTTTCCTTCATTCTTAGTGAGCTTCTTTGAGGAGATGGGAATCCCCAAATATTTGAAGGGAAGGTTACCTTTCCTGAAACCTGATACTTGTAGAATATCAGTCATAATCTGATCAGGTACACCATTGAAGTAGATTTCAGTCTTCTCCTTGTTAAAGTACAGGCCAGAAGCTGACGAGAATGTTGCAAAAGATCTCAACATCCGCATGATAAAGGTTGCAGTCCCTTTGGAAAAGAGAAGAAGATCATCCGCAAAAAGTAAATGATTCAACTTCAGAGGCCCACACATAAGATGAAATCTAAAATCATCCTGTTGACCCACTACATTGAGAATCTTAGACAAATAATCCATGCACAAGGTGAAGAGAAGAGGAGATAAGGGATCTCCTTGCCGGAGTCCTCTTTTTCCTTTGAAAAATCCAAAAGAGTTACCATTAAGAGTTAAAGAGTAGGTAGGAGTGGTTACACAACTCATAATCCATCAAATGATTTTTTTAGGAAACTTCAGATAGGTGAGCATTTGCAGAAGAAAGTCCCATTCAACACTATCATAGGCCTTCTTCAAATCAATTTTAAGAAGACACCGAGGAGAAGCAGCTTTCCTATTGTAAAGTCTCACTATGTCCTGGCAGATGAGCACATTTTCAACAATGTTCCTCCCTTTGATGAAGCCTCCTTGATTGACACTAACTACCTCAGGTAGCACATCCCCCAATCTAGAACATAAAAGTTTGGCAATACATTTGTAGATTGTATTGCAACAAGCAATAGGTCTAAATTCAAGGCCACTAGTAGGATTATTGGTCTTGGGAATAAGAGTAATGTTGGTAGTGTTTAATTGCTTCAAAACTTGGCCAGAGATGAAGAAATCAGAGATAGCAGCACAGATTTCAGGCCCCACAATGTCCCAAGAGTCTTTAAAAAATTGGCTAGAATAGCCATCAGGGCCAGGACTCTTATTACATGGGATAGAAAAGAAGAAATGTTTGATCTCCTCAGGTGAGACAGGTTTCAGGAGTCTTTGGGCCATTTGATCATCAACAACTCTCCCAGTTCTAACCGTAGCCTTGTGAACCTTAACAGTGGGAGCACTCATCCCCAGTAACCCTTCATAATAATTCAAGAAAGCTTGCTCAATAGCCTGAGGATCCTGATGTAAGACTCCTTGAACATCCTTTATCTGGAAAATTTTGTTACTAATCTGCCTTTGTTTGATCTGACTATGGAAAAATATGGAATTTTCATCACTCCCTTTAAGCCAATCAGCTTTAGCTTTATGCTGCAAATAACTTGATTTTGCTTTCTGAAGCAAGGAATAAGAATCAGCAGCCTCTCTCTCAGCATGACTGATATGAGTATCATAAGGACTAAGATGCAGTTGAGTTTGCAAGTCATCTAAAATGACTCTGGCCATATCAGTTTTACGTTCCACATCAGAGAAAGTGTTCTTGTTCAGAGTCCTCAATGGTAACTTGAGATTCCTGAGCTTAGTAACCACCTGATACATTTTTACACCCTTGACCTCCTTAGCCCATTCCATCTGAATGATAGATTGAAAGTTAGGAGCAAGACTCTACATGTTGAAATATCTAAAAGAAGATTTCCTGGTAGGAGCATCAACTTTCCTATAGCAAATGCAAGGACAATGATCAAACGTGCCCTCATTCATGAAGTAAGCATAACTATCAGGATAAAGGAACATCCAATCAATAGTAACTAGAAATCTGTCAATTCTTGAGAATACTCTAGTATCAGGCTCGTGCTTATTGTTTCAAGTGAAGAAAGATCCATGAGCTTGTATATCAGTTACTTCACAGTAGTTCACATAGTGCCTAAAGTCTCTGAGTTCATTCCCATTCACTTCACTACCAAGCCTCTCATTATAATTATGTAAAGAATTGAAGTCCCCACACACACACCAGGGTTTAGTGCAAATATCTTTAAGCTATTTCAGGCTATCCCAAAGACTGAGCATTTCTCCTTCAGTATTGAAGCCATAGACTACAGTATACCAGAAAGAATCCCCAGTACCAGAGTCAGTGACCTCCACAGTAATATGCTGATCAGAACTAGCAATAGTCCTAACAGAAAAAATTTCAGGTATCCAAATGATCCAAACCCTCCCTCCAGGATGATGATTATTATTGTTAACTCCCTCCCAATAATGTCCAAGCTTATGCAGAGTAGTAAGAAAGTCTAACTCTTTTATTTTAGTTTATACTAGCCCAAATAAACCAATCTTATTCTGAATAAGAAATCTTTTAATCTCCAACTGTTTATTTGGGTTATTCATACCACGAACATTCCAAAAGCCTAATTTATCCATTATCACTAGTTGAAGTGGAATATAACTCCCTAGCATCTTGGACAACATTCTTCCCTTTGTCTCTTTTGGGTGATACAGCTTTAGCATAGGACTTTGAAGGACTGGTAGGGCTACTAACCACATGCTCCTGCCTAGAGACTTGCATAATTGGACTAACAACTGGAATTACACCAGAGTTGTGATGTGTAGGACCTCCAAAAGGAGTCTCACGCACAACACCATGTGTCAAAGGAGGTTCAGAGGAAACAGTGCCTACACCTGAGTCAACTAGAGGTGCCACTGGAACAGTATTTGGTTTCACTGCCCTAGCTGGGATACTAGTTGTCACAGACATAGGATTTTTGGTTACTGGTCTCGACACAGGAACCACCCTTTGAGGGGCAACATCTTTCTTCTTACAAGCTTCCTTGGTATGACCAATACCTCGACAAACACCACATTGTACAGCCTTCCACTCATATTCCACACTAACAGATACATCCTCCCCTTTTTCATCTTTAAAAAAGATCCTATTAGGAAACTCTTGTCCCACTTGCACTTCCACCATGAGACGAGCATATCCAATCCTGGTTTTATCCATTGTTGTAGAATCAGCCCTCACATACTTCCCTACTAAAGATGCAATTTTCTCTAAGCACTTCCCACCCCAGAACTTAAGACCAAGCCCACACAGATGCACCCATATTGGCACAGCCTTGACTGGTTCCTTTGCTAAAGAAGCAGTCTCAGTCCATGGTTTGACAACAAGAGGCTTGTTCTCAAACATTGGGAACCCCTGTTTTAAAACCATATCCTTGCATTCCATGGTAGGAAAATGAACCAAGAAGGCTCCATTTGGTAAGAAAGACACCTTATCAAATTTGTACTTCCCCCAGATATTATTAATAAAACCAGACAATTGTGCCCACGGAGGGTTTCCCCCCAACACATAACATATGACAGCTGTAGACCAATACTCAATTTCTGGCTTAACATCATCAATGGTAATTAGAATGGAAGCAGGAGTCTTAGAAGGAGAAGGAGAACGACGCTTACCCGTGACTGTTGTTCATCCTGATTCAACAACAGGCACAGCTGCTTCCTCCGTTCCATCAGCAAACTCATCTTCATCCTCCGTTTCAACAGTAACTTCAACCGCCTCATCAAGGTCAAGGACCGGAATCCCCACAATATCGCTGACCGGACGAGTAGACTTCGCATCAGTAGAATTGGGAACATTCGGAACTCCTGAAGTAGCTGGGGGTATCACCAGATCAGATGGTTTTTCCATATCGTCACTAGAATCTAACCGCAAATTCTCAGTATTGTTAAAAGATAGACGCAATTTAGCTTTAGATTGTAATTTTTGTTTATTAAAAGAAGATTTGGATCGAGATTTCTTTGCCATTTGCAACTGAAACCCTAAATGTCTAGAGAGGATTTTCTCTCTCTAGAATTCATTCTCGGTTTTACTCTCGAATTTGTGATTCAACCCTTTTTTAACTAGTACATGTTGTTGATCCTACATTCTCTTTATTTGTTATCTTTTAGTACAACAAATAATAAAAACATGTACATGATTAATGCAACTTTGATGCTAAAGTTAAGAAATTTTGACATCTCTTGAATTATCTTCTCTTGCTCCTTCATGCATGTCTTCATATCTTGTGCTATCTTCTCCAACTGTTGGTTTAATACTTGTTCAACTTCGTCCATTGCCCTATGATGGTTTGTTGCTTCACTTTTAACTTTGCACCATTGGAACCATTCACAAGAATCACATTTATGGTACAACTTGAATGGGTTTGCTGTAGTAGATCCAGAAGTTCTTATTTGAGATCTTATATTGCATCCTGGACAAATTTTGTTTTCCACTTGAATTCCATTATTTGAAGATATGCTTGTATGAGACATATTAATTGTTTGTTTTGGTGGGTAGAGTGTGTTTATTTGGTGATAAGCTTCTATAGAATGCTGCAGGATGCTCTAATTTTATACAAAGATTCCAACGGCTAGTTTGGTAAGATAGCTGTTGGTGTTTGTTTGCCTTTTTAACAAACAGGGCACCATGTGCAATACAATATACTTCAGGGGTACCATATGCCAAAACAATTGCCATGTTAGACAGAATCACCAACTAACTTTCACACATCACCAATGTTAATCATCATTTATATTCTGTTAAATATTTGATCACGTTGCACCACTAAATATTAGTAGAAGGTTACATTGTGCATGAACTTAAATTCTTGGATACCACGTGAATTTTCCGTAATAATAATAATAATAATAATAATAATAATAATAATAATAATAATAATAATAATAATAATAATAATAATAATAATAATAATAATAATAATAATAATAATAATAATAATAATAATAATAATAATAATAATAATAATAATAATAACAATAATAATAACAATAATAATAATAATAATAATAATAATAATAATAATAATAATAATAATAATAATAATAATAATAACAATAACAATAACAATAACAATAACAATAACAATAACAATATTAACCACAATAACAACAACAACAACAACAACAACAACAATAATAATAATAATAATAATAATAATAATAATAATAATAATAATAATAATAATAATAATAATAATAATAATAATAATAATAATAATAATAATAATAATAACAATAACAATAATAATAACAACAATAATAACAATAATAATAACAATAATAATAATAATAATAATAATAATAACAATAATAATAATAATAATAATAATAATAATAATAATAAAAATAATAATAATAATAATAATAATAATAATAATAATAATAATAATAATAATAATAATAATAATAATAAAACTAATAAATATAATAATAATAAAAAATAATAAAAATAATAAAAATAATAGTAATAATAGTAATAATAGTAATAATAATAATAAATATAATAATAATAATAATAATAATAAATATAATAATGATGATAATAATAATAATAATAACAATAATAATAATAATAATAATAATAATAATAATAATAATAATAATAATAATAATATTAAATATAATAATAATTATTGATACGGTCGTTCTGTACCAAAAATAAATACCTAGCTACTACTAACAGAAGTCAGCGGTAAGTAGGGTCGATCTCCACAGGGAAGCGGTTTACTATCTACTTGTCTATTCTATCTGTCTAATGTCACAATTGGGAGTTTGAAATGTTTTGACTAAACTAATGAGGCTAAAGGCAAGAGGGAAATGAATAAGAGGAAATAAAAGAGAAATGCAAGGGTAAAACAGATAAAAGAGAGAAATATGCTAGGAATCGGTCTACCGTGGCAGCTACACTATCGGGTCAACTAAGTCGATTAAATTATTGATAAGAAGAGCGAGGTCGTCACCTTTCGGTCCTTAAACCTACGATTATACCCTTTCGGTCTCTAATCGCCCTAGGGTCTCCCTAACTTAGCTTTCGACCTAATTAGGTATCACCTATTGTAATTAAGCAAGCCTTCCCTTCCAATCTTTTTGATACTGTCGTTTCGTACCAAAAATAAACCTAAGTTACTACTAACAGAAGTCAGCGGTAAGTAGGGTCGATCTCCACAGGGAGGCTAAGTTGCTATCTATCTATTTAATTGGGCTCGTCGGGGTGTCACAGAAATGGGGGTTGATTGTTGAACTAAACTAATGAAAAGGTAAGAGAAGAATAAACGCAAGAAATTAACAAAAAGAGAAAGGAATATGCTAGGAGTCGGTCCACCGTGGCAGCTAAACTATCGGTATACTGAGGCGATTAGACTATTGATAAGAAGAGCTATGGTCGTCACCTTTCGGTCCTTAAACCGCCGTAGAGCGTAATAGCTTAGCTTTCACCCTCACTACGATACCCTATTGTAATTAAGCAAGCCTTCCCTTCCAATCTTTCGATCCAAGTCGGGGTTAAGTAAATTTATTGGTCTCCTGCATGCATTCATTCGACCTGATAACAGTTAAATTGCCTAATACAATTCTTATCGCAAGGCTAATCTATTCAAGTCAATTATAACATGTTGCTACCACGGCTTCCCTAATCCTAACATACTAAGGAGAATTAGCTAGACATGGAAATAAGGAAAACAAGAATAAAAGAAATAAAAACAATAAACATTAAATTAAAAAGAGAGAAGGGAAGAAAGAATTACTAGATTAAAAGATCCTAAATGAAGAACAAAAGTAATAAAGTGTATCGAACAGTAACCGAGTAAGGGGGAGAAGAGAAGAGAATGAGAGAGAGTTTAAATGACGTCCTAACCTTCCTATTTATAAGAAAATAGGATTAGCTAAACCTAATTAACGGAAATAAAGCAAAAAGCCCAGCCCGTAGCAAAATCCACTCGATCGAGTGGAATAAAACCACTCGATCGAGTAAATCGAGGCCAAAAACCGGTCGATCGACCAGATTAGTTACTCGATCGATCAACACACATAAGGGATCGGTCGATCGACCAAAAAAAGCGCCGAGCGACTAATTATTAGACCTAAAACCACTCGATCGACTAGGAAAGCATTCGATCGAGTGGATCTTGACTTCAATGACTTAGAATTCACGTTAGTTTGACCTTGACTTGTCCTTTTAGCTCCCGAAACAACTTCACGCATCCCAAGACAGCTATAATTCCCGCTCCAAATCTACTCTTCCTCCAAATGCATGCTAAACGGACGGCAAATGGCTTGATTTCACTACTTTATGGTCCATTCCTGCATTTAAGACAAAATACACCAAAGTAGCATATTCGGGCATTTCGTAGCATAAAACCACGATAAAAGCATAAAGATACGCGCATAAATTAGGCTAAAAAGACTATATAAAATGCACGTATCAAATCTCCCCAAACCAAACCTTTACTCGTCCTCGAGTAAACTAAAAAGCAACTAATGGAACGGAAAAAGATAACTCAGAGCTAGCTACAAATGCCCACTTAAGCCAATTTAATGCAAGCAAACTAAACACTTATAGCAGATACCAAATGCAAACGAGTTATAAGATGTTTATAATAAAGTCAACAAATCGACCTTGCAAGACCTTTAACAATGGACTCTCACGGGTCACTCTTCTCTCATGAAGCAAAGGGTAAGCATATATATGTAAGAGAGAAAGAAAAATAGTCGCTCACCTAGACTACGACCCACATAAACATGCATGCAACTAATATGATAGACAATTCTAACTACCGTACACACATTCCAACCAAACAAGGTCCTATCACCGCCGAGGGCTTACAAAAATATGGTAAAGTGAGGCAATGGGTAAGAAAAGGCAAAACATGTTATGGGAATGTGGAGGTACAGGTGATCAAGCTAGTACCTAAACAGAACCATATGACAACATATCCATTTCCAACTCAATTATGTATTAAACACATGCCCTTCATTTGGCATAAAACTCACCAAACCGAACTGAAAATACTCCTCAATAAATGTAAATAAAGCATAGGAGCAGAAACCGTCAACAATACAAACTTTTTCTTTTTTTTTTTCTTTCTATTTTCTTTTCTTTCTTTATTTTTTCGGTTTCTTCTTCTTTTTCTTCGAAATTTTTTTCTTTCTTTTTTTTTCTTTTCCTTTTTTTTTCTTCTTTTTCACGTCCTTTTTCATCATCCTCCTTTTCTTCATAAATTACCAACTCCAAGTCAACAGATACAAGCCAAAATTTGATACAATGAAATATATACCGCAAAGCATACACTAAACTAGCTTGACAAGGTAGGCTAAATTTGGAATGTTGCTAAAGGTCAACTGGCAAATTTGGCTAATGTGGAGTTTATGGGTAAAAATGAAAGAAAGAGAAATTGTAAGCACCTCCCTGCATGTGACAGCAACCACTAACCCGAATGTATGACGACAAAAAGCAATTGAATTTCATATACGTGCAAATTGATGAACATGTTATGCAAGGGTTATACTACTCACAATCCTACATGAAACTGGTCATAAATGACACCAGTTTATAAGGCTCTAATTCCTTAGAAATTATAAGTAGGTTGCCAAAATTTCAGGTCAAGTCTATATGTTCAGCTAAATTAAACATTAACTCGTAGATATGCAATAAGACAAAACTAATAAGATAACAGTTTAATGCAAGGCTTAAGAAAAAAGACATTGCGAAGGCGCCATCACTGAAATCTACCGTTCCGACTCAACCTATTTGCAAAAATAAACATGATTTTTGAATATTTGAATTTTTTTCTAATTTTTATGGGATTTTAAATTTTTATGAAAATAAACAACCATGCATACATAAATTAAATGTGATAACAAAAATGCAATAAAAGCAATATGCAGACACAGATATGGATGCATAACCTCCCCAAACCAAACCGTACAATGCCCCCATTGTACCAAAACATGGAAAGGAAATGCAAACTGAAAGAGAAAGAGAATAAATGCGGAAAACTCACAAGATAGCATGAATAAAGGGACCTCCCCAAACCGACCATGAACATAGGAGGTTGCTAAGGCCCGGAAAACCGTCTCAGGAAGCTGATACAAGTCAAATACACTCGATATCCGAAGAAAATCAGTCGATCGAGTGAAATGGGCATTCAAAACTGCTCGATCGAGCAGAAAAGCAGTCGATCGAGTAGTTTCATATCTGCAGGTGGTCGATCGAGTAAAAATTTCACTCGATCGAGAGGATCTCTCAACTAAAGTGCTCGGTCGAGTAGAAAAACTACTCGATCGAGTGATTCTCAATGTATTTCCTGCAAAACGCAAATAAAGCAGCCCGCAAACTAACAAGACAAGCATACTGAGATAGTTTATGGTATAGAAAACCATTTATTACAATTGGAATGAAATAAAAACAAAATAAAATCTCCGGGTTGCCTCCCGGGTAGCGCTAGCTTCAGTCAGGTCCCAGCTCGACCTTATTTTTCTTCGAGCCCCTCTAATTAGTCACAATCAAAACAGCTCAAAGCGCGCAGCATCAAATCATACATCTGCGCATGTGCTACACAAAAGCATAAGTAGCACCATAGTGGAACAAAGAGATAGGAAATAAAATTGTATAAACATTTAAGTCTAACAAATTTCCTATGACAGCTCCTAAATTTATCCACAAAATATAGGAGCGCGGGAGCAATTGTCAATAGAGTAGGGTATCGTTTCAGATTAGCAATTTTGACATGATAAGTACGGTGAAAGGCAGTTAAATTATACGTCCACATGGGAGGGGATATGACATTAAAAGAATTAGCATGAATCAAACGAGGTAGTGTACTTTGAATAACAATAATAAAATTATCGCTAATTACCTCAGGTAAGTTGCTCTCAATGGAATCATTGACAAAAGAATGTAATACCTCATCCGTGCTAGGAGCAAATCGATCGACTCACCGTCCCTTCGTCGCCCTCGGTGGAATTCACCCATAAATCTCAAACTTCAAGTGTATCCGACTCGGCTTCGAATAAGGGTAGCTCACCGTAACCGTCATCATCGTCAAAATCGTCGCCTAAAACGAACCCAACTATCATATCATTGCTCTCGCTGGCCAAATCAGTCGATCGAGTAGAATTTTTACTCGATCGACTACTTCCCTCCCGCATTTCACTCGATCGAGCAACAAAATCACTCGATCGAGAACTATCCTCCTGCATTTGACTCGATCGAGTAGAGATTTTGCTCGATCGAGGACTTTCTTCTAGAAATTCACTCGATCGACTACTTTTAGTTACTCGATCGAGTGATTCTTCTTGCATAGGGCTGAAATCTTCGTGTGGGGCGGTGAAATGTGATAGAAACTCGTCGTCGGAGTCATAAAAGTCGTCCTCAGCATTGGGCAACGCGGTTTCCTCAGGGGAAAAACCGCTCTCAGCAAGGTATACCTCTTCTTCTTGCATCTCAGCTGTTAGCTGAGCGATGCGTGACTCCAGCTCAAGGATTCGAGCGTCCATATATCTATCACTCTCTTGCACTTGGGATACAAACGTCCCCACTAAATATGTCAGCTCCGCGATCTCTTCTATCTCTATCTCAGCTGCTAACTGAGCAACTACAGACTCGAGCTCATCAACTCGCGAGACATATTCTTGCGCTTGGAATGCAAGTGTCTCCATTGATAGGGTGGATGTGGCGGCACAACTACAGCTCCATTGCGCTCAGCAGTACCACATCCCCAAGATTTCTTCCTTTCCCAACTAGCAGGTTTTTCAGTTTGGGCTTCAAACTGAGCAATTAGTCGGGAGACAGATGTAATCTTGGCAAGAGGGATCGAAGGTACTCAAGCCTTCCCTTCGATAATCTCCCTCGTGCTTTGTCTAATAAACCCGTAGGCCTATCAAAACAAAGACTAAAGAAAAAGATAAGAACGGCCTCAAGGTACTCAGTCTTCCCTTGAGGCGGAAAGACAAACAAAATAAAACAGATATAAAAAGCGTCGCCTCCCCAAGAACGCGCCAAAATTTGATACTGTCGTTTCGTACCAAAAATAAACCTAAGTTACTACTAACAGAAGTCGGTAAGTAGGGTCGATCTCCACAGGAGGCTAAGTTGCTATCTATCTCTGCTTTAATTCGGTCATCGGTGTCACGAAATGGGGGTTGATTGTTGAACTAAACTAATGAAAAGGTAAGAGAAGAATAAACGCAAGAAATTAACAAAAAGAGAAGGGAATATGCTAGAGTCGGTCCACCGTGGCAAAAAAAACTATCGGTATACTTGAGGCGATTAGACTATTGATAAGAAGAGCTATGGTCGTCACCTTTCGGTACTTAAACCGCCCTAGAGCGTAATAGCTTAGCTTTCACCCTCACTACGATACCCTATTGTAATTAAGCAAGCCTTCCCTTCCAATCTTTCGATCCAGGTCGGGTTAACTAAAATTATTGGTCTCCTGCATGCATTCATTCGACTGATAACAGTTAAATTGCCTAATACAATTCTTATCGCAAGGCTAATCTATCCAAGTCAATTATAACATGTTGCTACCACGGCTTCACTAATCCTAACATACTAAGGAGAATTAGCTAGACATGGAAATAAGGAAAACAAGAATAAAAGAAATAAAAACAATAAACATTAAATTAAAAAGAGAGAAGGGAAGAAAGAATTACTAGATTAAAAGATCCTAAATGAAGAACAAAAGTAACAATGTATCGAACAAAGAATGAGAAAGGGGGAGAAGAGAAGAGAATGAGAGAGAGTTTAAATGACGTCCTAACCTTCCTATTTATAAGAAAATAGGATTAGCTAAACCTAATTAACGGAAATAAAGCAAAAAGCCCAGCCCGTAGCAAAATCCACTCGATCGAGTGGAATAAAACCACTCGATCGAGTAAACCGAGCCAAAAACCAGTCGATCGACCAGATTAGTTACTCGATCGACTGAACACACATAAGGGACTGGTCGATCGACCAGAAAAACTGCTCGAGCGACTAATTATTAGACCTAAAACCACTCGATCGACTAGGAAAGCATTCGATCGAGTGGATCTTGACTTCAGCAGCTTAGAATTCACGTTAGTTTGACCTTGACTTGTCCTTTTAGCTCCCGAAACAACTTCACGCATCCCAAGACAGCTATAATTCCCGCTCCAAATCTACTCTTCCTCCAAATGCATGTTAAACGGACGGCAAATGGCTTGATTTCACTACTTTATGGTCCATTCCTGCATTTAAGACAAAATACACCAAAGTAGCATATTCGGGGCATTTCGTAGCATAAAACCACGATAAAAGCATAAAGATACGCGCATAAATTAGGCTAAAAAGACTATATAAAATGCACGTATCACTTTTGATCCAGGTCGGGGGAAACTAAATAAATCGGTCTCCTGCATGCATTCATTCAACCTAATCACAATTATATCGCTTAACACAATTCTTATCGCAAAACTAATCTAATCATGTCAATCCTAACATATTGCTACCACGGCTTCCCTAGTCCTAACATACTAAGGGATTTAGCTAAACATAATTAAATAAAGAACATAAATAATAAAGAGAGAAGAAGTAAGCATTAAATAAGAGTAAAGGGAAAGATTAAATTACTGAATTAATGATCCGGAAATAAGGAAGAACAAAAGTAACAGTTTATTCGAAATAATCAGAGAGGAGAAGCCCCCTTAAACTGACGTCCTAACTTTCCTATTTATAAGAAAATAGGATTTATTTAACCTAATGACGGAAATAAACTAAAAAACCCAAGCCCGTAGGATAAACCACTCGATCGAGTAGTTTTAAACTACTCGATCGAGCAATTCAGATCTCAGACCGTTCGATCGACCAAACAAAGTGCTCAATCGACTAAACACTAATACGGAACTGGTCGATCGACCATAAAATCTACTCGATCGAATGATTATTGAATCTAAAACCACTCGATCGACTAGTAAAGTGCTCGATCGAGTGAATACTAACTTCAGCAGCTCATAATTCTCGTTAGTTTGACTTTGACTGGTCCTTTTAGCTCCCGAAACAGCTTCACGCATCCCAAGACAGCAATAATTCCTCTCCAAATTCACTCTTCCTCCAAATGCATGCAAAACGGACGATAAATGGCTTGATTTCACTACTTTCTGGTTCATTCCTGCAAATAAGACAAAATAACCCAAAGTAGCATATTCGGGGCATTTCGTAGCATAAACTACGATAAAAGCATAGAAATACGTGCATGAAAAGGCCTAAAAAGACTATATAAAATGCACGTATCAAATCTCCCCAAACCAAACCTTTACTCGTCCTCGAGTAAACTAAATGGAAACCAATGGAACGGAAAAGATAACTCAGAGCTAGCTACAAATGCCCGCTTAAACCAATTTAATGCAAGAAAACTAACACTTATAGCAAACAGTCAAATGCAAACGAGTTGTAAGATGTTTATAATAAAGCTGAACCGTCGACCTTGCAAGACCTTTAATAATAGACTCTCACGGGTCACTCTTCTCTCATGAAGCAAAGGGTGAACATATATATGTAAGAGAGAGAGAAAAATAGTCGCTCACCTAGACTACGACCCACATAAACATGCATGCAGCTAATATGACAGACAATTCTAGCTACCGTACACACATTCCAACCAAACAAGGTCCTGTCACAGCCGAGGGCTTACAAAAATATGGTAAAGTGAGGCAATGGGTAAGAAAAGGCAAAACATTTATGGGAATGTGGAGGTATAGGTGATCAAGCTAGTACCTAAACAAAACCATATGACAACATCCATTTCCAACTCAATTATGAATTAAGCACATGCCCTTCATTTGGCATAAAACTCACCAAACCGAACTGAAAATACTCCTCAAATGATATAGATAAAGCATAGGAGTGAAACCGTCTCATCAAACAACATCTTTTTTTTCTATTTCTTTTCTTTCTATTTTTTTTTCGGTTTCTTCTTTTTTTCTTTTCTTCACGTTTTTTCTGTTTTTTACATTTTTCAATTTTCATTTATTTTTCTTTTTTTTCTTTTTCACGTCTTTTTTTTCATCATCCTCCCTTTCTTCTTAGATTACCAACTCCGAATCAACAGAATACGAGCCAAACTTGATACAATAGACAATATACCGCAGAACATACGCTAAACTAGCTTGACGAGGCAGGCTAAAACTGGAATGTAGCTAAGGGTCAACATGGAAATTTGGCTAATGTGGAGTTTTGGGTAAAAATGAGAGGAAAAGGGGAATTGTAAGCACCTCCTGCGTGTGACACCAACCACTAACCCGAATGTATGTAGGCAAAAAGCAATTGAATTTCATATATGTGCAAATTGATGAACATGATATGCAAGGAGTAACTACTCACAATCCTACATGAAACCGGTCATAAATGACACCAGTTTATAAGGCTCTAATCCTTAGAATTTATAAGTAGGTTGCCAAAAATTTCAGGTCAAGTCTATTCGTTCAACTAAATTTTAACATAAACTCGTAGATATGCAAAAGTCAAAGCTAGAAAGATATCAGTTTAATGCAAGGCTTAAGCAAAAAGACAGTTATAGTGCAATTTCATCACTGAAATCCACCGTTCCGACTCAACCTATATGCTAAATAAACGTGAAATTTTTTTGAAGTTTTAACAATTATTCAATTTTTATGAGATTTTGAATTTTAATAAGGATAAACAACAATGCATACAAAAATTAAACGTGACAACAGAAATGCAATAAAAACAATATGCAGAACAGATATGGATGCATAACCTCCCCAAACCAAACCGTACAATGCCCTCATTGTACCAAAACATGGAAAGGAAACGCAAACTAAAAGAGAAAGAGAGTAAATACGGAAAACTTACAAGATTGCGCGAATAAGGGACCTCCCCAAACCAGCCAGCAACGTGGGAGGTCGCTAAACAGATCAAATATCGTCACGGGAAGCGAATCCAAGTCAAAAACACTCGATAGCAGTCGAACAGTGGTCGATCGAGTGAACTGGGCGTCTAAAACTGCTCGATCGAGAAGAATAGCAGTCGATCGAGTAGTTCTCTCTTTGCAGGTGCTCGATCGAGTAAAATAATCACTCGATCGAGTGGATTTATCAGCAAAAGCGCTCGATCGAGTACAAAAAGTACTCGATCGAGTGATCCTCAGTGTGTTCCTGCAAAACGCAATTAAAAACAACCCGCAAACTAACTAAACAAGCATACTGAGATAGTCTATGGTATAAAAACCATTTATTACAACTGAAATGAAATAAAAATGCAAAACAAAAACTCCGGGTTGCCTCCCGGGTAGCGCTAGCTTCAGTCATGTCCCAGCTCGACCTTCTTTTCTTCGAGCCTCTCTACTCAGTTATAATCAAAAGAGCTCAAAGCGCGCAGCATTAAATCATAAATATGCGCATGTGCTACACAGAAATGTAAGTAGCACCACAGTGGAATACAAGCATAGGAAATAAAAGTATATAAACATTTAAGTCTAACAAATTTCCTATGGGAGCTCCTAAATTTATCCA
>NC_133538.1:108735593-108783093 GCF_048544455.1 Silene latifolia
TAAGACAATTGGTAGTTTAGGCTGAAATAAGTAAGATGATAGAAAAACATTGAACAATCATGATGTAAACTCAAGTGCTTATGAAGAAGCAATATTTTGATATATAAATCATCACTTCTAACTAGTACATGTTGTTGATCCTACATTCTCTTTATTTGTTATCTTTTAGTATAACAAATAATAAAAACATGTACATGATTAATGCAACTTTGATGCTAAAGTTAAGAAATTTTGACATCTCTTGAATTATCTTCTCTTGCTCCTTCATGCTTGTCTTCATATCTTGTGCTATCTTCTCTAACTATTGGTTTAATACTTGTTCAACTTCGTCCATTGCCCTATAATGGTTTGTTGCTTCACTTTTAACTTTGCACCATTGGAACCATCCACAAGAATCACATTTATGGTACAACTTGAATGGGTTTGCTGTAGTAGGTCCAGAAGTTCTTATTTGAGATCTTATATTGCATCTTGGACAAATTTTGTTTTCCACTTGAATTCCATTATTTGAAGATATGCTTGTATGAGACATATTAATTGTTTGTTTTGGTGGGTTGAGTGTGTTTATTTGGTGATAAGCTTCTATAGAATGCTGCAGGATGCTCTAATTTTATACAAAGATTCCAACGGATAGTTTGGTAAGATAGATGTTGGTCTTTGTTTGCCTTTTTAACAAACAAGGCACCATGTGAAATACAATATACTTCAGAGGTACTATATGCCAAAACAATTGCCATATCAGACAGAATCACCAACTAACTTTCACACGTCACCAATATTTATCATCATTTATATTCTGTTAAATATTTGATCACGGTGCACCACTAAATATTAGTAGAAGGTTACATTGTGCATGAACTTAATTTCTTGGATACCACGTGAAAAATGGCATACTTCGAGGGTACGACGTGAATTTTCTGTAATAATAATAATAATAATAATAATAATAGTAATAATAATAATAATAATAATAATAATAATAATATAATAATAATAATAATAATAATAATAATAATAATAATAATAATAATAATAATAATAATAATAATAATAATAATAACAATAACAATATTAACCACAATAACAATAACAACAACAATAACAATAACAATAATAATAATAATAATAATAATAATAATAATAATAATAATAATAATAATAATAATAATAATAATAATAATAATAATAATAATAATAATAATAATAATAATAATAATAATAATAATAGTTACTACAAAGGTGGACATTCTGCAGAAGGATGCACAGGTTGTCCACTGTAAAGTGAGACACTATCTTATTGGCAAGGAGTTCTATCTGTCTGTGGTATATGGTATTAATAGTGCCACAAAGAAGCATGATTTATGGGATTCTCTGGTTCAGTTCTCTAGCCAAGTTACCCAGTGGGCAGCTATGGGGGATTTCAATGTGGTGAGACATGCTCATGAGAAAATTAGTGCTAATCCTCCTATTTTGAGTGAGCTTATGGACTTCAATTCTTGCCTTCTTACTTGTGAACTGGATGATATGAGTGGCACTAGGAATGACTTCACCTGGTTTAATAAGCAGGAAGTCTCAACTAGGGTCTACTTCAAATTGGACAAGATTCTAGTTAATAATACCTGGCTGCAGGATTACTCACAAACTACTGCTCATTTCCTTGATCCTGGCATTTTTTATCACTGTTCTGCCCTGTTCACTTTCCATTACAATGATAGACCCAGAAAGCAAGTTAAATTCCTTAACTGCTGGGTTGAGCATCCTCAATTTCTTTAGTTGGTGGCTGAGGCTTGGACTGGTAGTCAAATTGGCAACTCTATGTTTCGACTAATGAGCAAACTTAGAGTTGTTAAGAAGGCACTCAGGAACCTGCATTCTGAGCACTATGCTAATATTGGGGATAAAATAAAAGCTAAAAAAGAGGAGCTTTCCCAGTGTTTTAGCAAGCTAAGGCAAGACCCTACTAATGTACATTTCATCAACTAGGAAAAGGAGATCTCTAAGGAGCTTTGGGCTCTTAAAGATACTGAGCTTCAGATGCTTTCTCAAAGAGCAAAAATGCATAGCATTGAGTGTAATGATACCAGTTCCAAATTTTTCTTTAGTAAAATCAAGGAAAGGCAGCAGCAGCAAATGATAGGTGACATAAAGGATCACAATGGTATTCCTCACTCTGGACTGCAGGGTGTGGGTGAAGCTTTTGTTGAGTATTACAGGGAGCTCTTAGGCAGCTCTGTTCAGGTCTCTCCTATTGATTCTAGTGTGCTCTTAAATGGGCCATGTGTCAATAATGATGCCCATGATGCTCTCACTATTCCTGTTACTAGAGTTGAAATCAAGCAAGCTTTGTTTGATATTGATTCTAACAAAAGTCCATGTATGGATGGCTTTTCTGCTGGTTATTTCAAGAACGCTTCGGATATTGTTGGGAATGATTTTTGCCTAGCTATAGAGGACTTTTTTAAAACTGGTTTCTTGCCTAAGCAAGCTAATACTACTTTGGTCTCCTTAATCCCCAAGAAAGCCTTTCATCAAACTGTTAAGGACTTTAGGCCTATCTCTTGCTGCTCTACTGTTTACAAAACCATAAGTAAGATCTTAACTGTTAGGCTCCAAAAAGTTCTTCCTGATATTATTGGGCTTGAGCAGGCTGCTTTTGTTCAGGGTAGGAGTTTATTTGAGAATGTGATGCTTACCCAAGGCCTCCTTGAAGGTTATAGAAGAAAGAACATCACCCCTAGATGCATGCTTAAGGTTGATATTAGTAAATCTTTTGACACTTTACAGTGGCCCTTCATCAGTAACATGCTCTCTGGTCTTAATTTTCCCCCTATTTTCATTAAATGGATCATGGCTTGTGTCACTGGCTCCTGGTTTACTCTCAAAGTCAATGGGACACCTTATGGTTTTTTCAAAGGGCACAGTGGTGTGAGGCAAGGGGATCCTTTGTCCCCCTATTTGTTTGTTTTAAGCATGGAAATCTTATCTAGACAGCTTAGAACAATGTGCCAATCTCCTGATGTTTCCTATCATCCTAGATGTTCAAAAATCAAGCTCACTCACCTGGTTTTTGCTGATGATCTAATGATCGTTACAAGAGGGGATTTGCCTTCAGTTCAAAAAGCTACTGCTATTCTAAGCTCTTTTTCCACTTGGTCAGGTTTGACTGCTAATCTGGAGAAAACTAACATTTATTTTGGGAGTGTGATTCCTGCAGTTAGAGATCTTATTTTGGCTAGTGTTGGGATTAAGGAGGGATCTTTCCCTTTCAGATATCTGGGATATCCAATTAATGATTCTAGACTGACTGTTGATATGTATAATGGCCTGCTACTGAAGCTTCAGGCTCTTAAGGGGACCTATTCAGTTCAGCATCTTTCTTTTGCAGGGAGAATTCAAGTCATAAATTCTATAGTCTTTGGTCTCAATAACTTCTGGTGCACTGGTTTATTGCTCCCAAAACAGATTTGTCTTCTTATTTCCAAATTGAGTAGGGATATTTCTGGGGCAGACTTGACAATCAGAGGAAGCACATCTTCAAAGCCTGGCAAAGCATTTGTGTGCCTTGGGAGGAAGGGGGTTTCCAAGTCAAGGATGTCAGCACCTGGAACAATGCTGCCATGCTTAAATGGCTTTGGCATTTAGATCGAGGAACTGGAGCAATCTGGACTTCTTGGGTTACAAAATATTTCTTGTCACATTGTTCTATCTGGGACCTTGCTATCAGGGACTGTTTCTCTGAAAGTCTCAGGGGAGTTATTCTACTAAGAGATGCCTATATAGAGCAACTAGGCACTGCTCAAGCAGTTCAGGCTTTGCTTTCCACTTGCACCATCAGGAATAAGTTCTCTGTGAATAGAGCTTATGATAGTCTGAGGTGCTCTTATCCTGTCCATGCTGTATATAAAGCTATTCATAGAAGTATTATCCTTCCTAGGCACAAAATCATCCTCATGCTTGCTGTTCAAGGGAAGCTAGCTACTCAAGACCTCTTAATTACTCGAGGGGTTACCATTGTGAATAGATGTTGGAGCTGGTGTCCTCCACAAATTAGTGTGATAACATTTGTAAATCTCTTATAGGTTCACAAGGGTATACTTCGTATATTTAATCAGTTGATTAACGTTTACCTAATAACGGTTGGTTTGCTAGAAAGTTTGACGTTATTATCATACAGATGGCGGTGATCAACTGGTCCCTAAAGGTCACACCTATAGGACGTTTTTGAGAAATGTGGTTATAGAAATATAATTACATTGATGCCCAAAATGACTAAAAAGTTACTCAATGTGTTGATAAGATAATTATTTAATGAAAATTAAATAATATTAAGTTGAGACGAATTAACTGTCAATTCGTAAATTAAATATAATAAGTTATATTTAAATTAAATATATATAAGGTTAGTTTGGACGAATTAATCTGTTAATTCGTAGTTAAATATAATCAGTTGTATTTAATATCAACAAGTTGAATGTGTCATAGTGGTAATAGTGAGGGTACACAAGCCAAGAGGTCATGGGTTCGATCCTCATTAGATGACAATTTAACACACTTTATATATTTTTGGAAAGACCAAAATAAGGAGAAAAATACTCCTTATTTCGGTTCACTTGGCCGAAATTAGGGAAAGTTTTTCTTTTCCTAATTGACTCCAAGTTTCGGTTTGTATAAAAAGAAAGTTAGAGAATTATTTCTACCCTAATGCTTTTTCTTGACCTTGCCTCCTCTTTCTCATCACAAGAACACAAAGACAATTAAATTTTATAGAAAATTTTAGATTGATTTCTAGCATAATCAAAGGGCATATCTCAGATCGTTTTGGGTGCAACTAATAGGCGAATATCAATTTTGATATTGTTCTTAGGCCATATTTGCTAGGACCAAAGGTTATTTCTGAATCCTTTACTCTTGTTTATGTATTTTATTTTATGACCATTGATCATCTTTATTAAATCGTTATAATCCTTCTAGTTTAAGGGAAGTATACAGATTTATTTCCCACAAGTGGTATCAGAGCACTAGGCCACGTTTTTGATTTTGATGATTTTCATAAAAATTGTATGTAAACAATAACCTTATTCTCGAAAAAATTAGGGTTTCGTTTTTTTTCGGCTAAAAAAAATAAAAAAAATTGGCCGAGTTTTTTATCTTTCGGCCTGTTTTTTTTCTTCTTTCGTTTTTCCTTTTGTTTGATGATTTATATCCAATTTATTTAGATCATATCAATGTTTTAATCGGTTAAAATTATCATATGAGAATTGGTAGATTTTGATTTAATGCAGATTAAGTTAAAATAAATATAGTATCATCATGTCATTGATACAAGAACTTGTTTTTGCTATATAGCTTTAGCATATAAGATTAATCATGATTGTTAATTCATTTGGTAAACCATATGTTCTATTAGCAACTATAAACTTTGTTCTTCATCAATTTTTGTATTAGGGCTTTTTGCCGCAAAAGGAAAATAATTTTGACGGCTCAATTTTTTTTAGGTATGCCGTGGAAAAAAAAAACGTTTTTAGGTTATTTTTTTCTCTATTACCGAATCAGAAAAAAAAGAAAAGAAGGAAAGTTTTTTTTCCGAAAAAAATTATGGAAGTTTTTTTTCTTAATTGCCGAATAAAAAAAGGGTAAGGGGCTGTTTTTTTTATGATCAACCGTGTAGTAGCTGTTAAAAATAAAAAAAAAATTTGTTTATTTTTTTCAGCCGAACCAATTGTAATTGGTTTTTGTTTTTTTTTTGGCCAATTAGTTATTGTGAATCGGTTCACAATTTAAAGATACCGAGTTATTTTAAAGCGGTTTAAAATTTTGACGGATAGAATTCATATTACAAGTTTAATATGGATTGAAATGAAATTAATGTGATTAAATTGGGGAATTGTCACTTAATTTAATTTAAATAGGTGGTTTGGATAAATTAATCAACATAATTAATGTATTGTATTATGTATGTTTAATTTATTTTAGTTGATGCTTTTAATTATGTTGAATGAATCGAATGAATGAATTTTATTTACGTATTTAATTTTGCAATCGGTTGTAATTTGTAATACTTAGTGTGGCCTTAGTCAATTATGTTTTCGTAATGAAGGAAACATGATTTTTATGTAATTATGAGATCTCGAATCTCTTTTATTTTAGTTTTGGGTTTTGAAATTAGAATGTAATTAATAGGTCAATTATGTAATTTTATTTATTGTAATTTCAAAGAAGACTAAAGATGAAGATTCAAGCTCACTCCCGCTACATGGATCAAGATGGAACATCAAGACAAGCTTCTCGGGTCCAAGGATGGATTCCAAACTTGTATTTATTGTTCATTTTGATAGGATAGGCCACACTAGGACTTTTACTGTTTTTTTTACGTTTTTCATTTTATTGCTTTTCATTCACTTGCTAGTAATTGCATCATATTCCGCCTAAAACCAAACCACCTACTACTAAAATGCATGAAAATTGACTCATATAGTTGTATGTTAGTTTTCATGGACATGCAGATGTCACAGTCTATTTGCCATCACTTTAGTTTAAATCATTCTCGCATGCTAGATTATAGTTCACTTAAAATGAATTAAAAATAGTTGATGGGATCTTCCTCTAAAACGGAAATTGAGATTAGTCTTTATAAGGGCAAACATCTATGAGTCCCTTCTTCGTCGGTAGGCCTAATATGACCCCTTCTACGTTGGGTAAGTAGTTGTGTTGACTTAGGTTACCTCAACATCATAGTCCGAAGAGTATCTCGTGACTATGATGGACTAAAGATAGAATTTACAGAAATTTATTGACCAAGAATTCTAACGGTAGAATTAGCTAAAAGGTTCGCTTATCAATTTGCAGAGAATTGAGTCTTGGGGTCATTTATATAATTCCTGAGGGAGGTCAATTGTATAAATGTTTTGAGTCTTCGCGTTATGACATTAGTTCATTAGACTTAAAAGCAAAACGATGCACATGCTTATTATTTTATTCTTCTTTCGCAGTGTAGAACACGTTTATTATTGATAATACTGTTACAACAAATGGCTGGAAATAACGCAATCCCAATGCCTAGTGCCACACTAGATCGTTCCTCCTGGCTAAAAATGTTTATGGACCAAATGAATCACCACTCGATCAAGAATGGTGGGTCCAATTTTGCGACGGGAGGCGGCACTACGGAATGTCGCCATTGCTTGACGGTAAGCTCGGGTATTTAATCGAGCTAATACCGGCCAACCTGGCCCAAATGCGAGTCAACGAATCACTCGCTTATAGTGATTTCGTTATGGAAGCGGGTGCGATAAAGAACGTACTCATCTTTGCAATGGAAACCAATTTGCAGAGACGCTTCATTGCCCAAAGTGCAAAAAAGATTTTCACCACACTCACTAACGAGTTCTCAAAGGCACCGAGAATCGTTACATATGAGCATACCTGTCGCTTCTTTGATGCGAAACTCCAGAAGTGCCAACCGGTTAGCCCACACATTCTTCACATGATTGAGAATGTCGAAGGCTGGAGGCACCGAATTGTAAAATCGTGAGAGCATTGTCATTGACCGAATGCTTCATTCTCTTCACGATGGTTTTGCCCTTTTCAGGCGAACTACTATATGAATGACTTGAAAAAGAGTCCTCATGAGCTACACTCCCTTCTCGTACAGACCGAGAAGGATATGAAATTGAGTGGGAGCATGAAGCAGGATGTTCTCACAATTTACAACAAAGGTAAAGGTAAGGGCAAGGCTCATGGCGACCTAGGTGTAGGTAAGCCAAAGTTTAAAAAGCCAGGAAACGGTAAGAGTGCGCCTGGTGAGACTAGTGGCTCACAGGGCAAGACAAAGAGCAAGGGCGGTGACATAGAGTGCCACCATTGTCACAAGACTGGACATTGGAGGAGGAATTGTCCCGTCTACCGTGAGGACATCAAGGCGAGCCGCGTCGTTCTGTTGGTATGTCATCTTATATTCATATGATTGAGATTAACCATGCAAGTTTCGAACTTGGGTACTTGATATTGGTTGTGGTTCTCATCTGTGTAATCATTTGCGGGGCCTAAAGAACATCATACCTCTCGAAAAGGTGATGTGGACTGCGAGTCGGAATGGAGCACGAGTAGTCGCGCCTCCAAGGAAACATATGTAATCCAACTCCCTAGCGGTTTTGAGTTATCTTTAAATAACTGTTACTATGTACCCAGTTTATCTAAGAACATTATTTTTGTTTCCGTACTTGCTAAAGACGGTTTTACATTTTCAATAAAGGATAATAGTTGTATTTTCTCTTTTAATGAAATGATTTGTGGCAAAGTAGTTTCCATGAATGGAATTTATATCTTAGATCAAACCACGGAAGTATTACACATGAATAATAAGAAATTAAAGGTTGGTGACAAAGATCAAACCTATCTACGGCAATGTCGAATGGGACACATAAATGAGAAACGCGTAAAGAAACTCGTCGATAATGGGACTATTCCCTCATTCAGATTTTCTGCATATGGCACGTGTGAATCATGTCTCATTGGCAAGATGACTCGAATTTCCTTCAAAGGTGTTGGAATGCGCGCTAGTGACCTATTAGGACTCATACATACGGACGTATGTGGACCTATGTCAATTACCGCTAGAGATGGCTATAGATATTTTATCACTTTCACGGATGATTTGAGTAGATACGGATATGTCTACTTAATAAAGCATAAAAGTGAGTGGCGAATATCTTTCAAATGAGTTTGATCAACACCTAAAAGACTGTGGAATCGTTTTGCAGTTAACTCCACCTGGAACACCTCAATTAAATGGTGTGTTCGAACGGAGAAATCGAACCTTACTTGATATGGTTCGATCCATGATGAGTCACACCATAGTGCCTGATTCATTATGGGGTTATGTTCTTTTGTCAGCCGCTCTTATACTTAACCGAAGTCCGTCTAAAGCTGTCGACAAGACTCCATATGAAATGTGGAAGGGAACGGTACCTAACTTGTCCTTCATTCGGGTTTGGGGCTGCGAGGCTTATGTCAATTGGAGACACGAGGATAAGCTCGGCCCGCGATCGGTCAAGACATACTTTATAGGTTATCCAAAAGGAACATTTGGTCATTACTTCTACTCGCCTACCGAACATCGAGTTTTTGTTGCGGCTAGTGCGACGTTCTTAGAGGAAGAATTTCTCGAGAACAAGTCGAGTAATAGAACCTTCGAGCTGTCGGAGATTCTAGAACCAACAATCGAGGAACAGATGGAGGAAGCTGTACCTCCAACTGATGATACGGTTAATATTCCTGAGGAACCTAGGAGGTCGGGTAGAGTCTCTCATCCTCCGGACAGATACATTGGTATGGTGGAGGAGAATGACGTTTTACTTCTAGAAAGTAATGAACCCGCTACCTATAAAGGTGCTATGGCCTGTTTCGACTCAAAGTTATGGCTTGAAGCCATGCAATCCGAGATGGACTCCATGTATAAAAATAACGTATGGGATCTAGTTGATTTACCTAATAAGTTAAAACCTCTACAGTGCAAATGGCTTTACAAAATAAAACGTTCTGTAGACGCGCAACCAGATATCTATAAGGCACGACTTGTGGCAAAAGGTTTCACTCAAGTGCAAGGATTGCATTATGATGAGATTTTTGCACCTGTTGTCATGCTACGTTCCATTCGGATAATCTTAGCGATTGCCGCATTTCATGATTATGAGATTTGGCAAATGGATGTGAAAACCGCCTTCTTAAACGGTTATTTGGAGGAAGAGTTGTACATGGTGCAACCCGAAGGTTTCAAAGATCCTAAACATCCTAAGAAGGTATGCAAGCTTAAGCGTTCCATTTATGGACTTAAGCAAGCTTCTCGGAGTTGGAATCATCGTTTCGACCAAGTGATAAAAGAGTATGGTTTCACTCGATCGGTCGAAGAACCATGCTTATATATCAAGTCGAGTGGGAGCAAGATTGTGTTCTTAATATTGTATGTCGATGACATACTCTTGATTGGGAATGACATTCCTCTCCTATCTTCGGTTAAAGAATGGTTGAAGAACCATTTCCAGATGAAAGATCTGGGTGAGGCACAACGCATTTTAGGAATCCGTATCTACCGAGATAGATCACGACGGACGTTATCACTTAGTCAGGAGTATTATTTGGATAAGGTTCTTGAGAGGTTCAGCATGACCAACTCCAAGAAGAGGAACCTTCCTATGACGAGTGGGATGCAGTTGAGCAAGTCTCAGTCACCCACGACGCCTGAAGGGATTGAGCGCATGAGTCGTGTTCCTTATGCATCTGCAATAGGATCGATCATGTATGCCATGATATGCACACGTCCAGACGTGGCATATGCATTGAGTATGACGAGTCGGTACCAAAATACTCCAGGTGAAACACACTGGATAGCTGTTAAAAACATCCTCAAGTACCTACGGAGGACTAAGGATTGGGTATTGACTTATGGAGGAGATACTAAGCTATGCGCAATCGGTTACGCAGAGGCTAGCTTCCAAACGGACCGAGATGATTAGAAATCTCATTCTAGATTTGTTCTTACTCTTAATGGTGCTGCGGTCAGCTGGAATAGTTCCAAACAGGAAGTTGTAGCAGATTCTACTACCGAGCCATAGAAATATGATAAGCAAGGAGGGCACGTTTTCTCTATGAGAATTAAACGTGTACCTGAGTTATAGTAGTTGATTATGAATTCGATACGTTATCTTTTTCATCTACTATAATTTCATCGTTTTATATATAATATTTTGTTTTTTCATGTGGATTGTACTGACAACATTGAACGCCACAAAGTGAACTGAATTACATTATATTTGTTTTGGTTCGTAATCGCCAATGTGAGCTGATAACTCCGGCTATTATATTGTGCAGTGATTGATGGTGGGTTCAACGAGCCATAAGTTAAATGGTTGACTAATCGATCACAGATAAGAGATTATGACGATACCTCGTAGGACAACTTTTTGTGACAACGTAATGGAGTCCTAAATGTTTAAAAACATTCGGTGCCAGGTCGTGGATAGGACATCCATTGTGTTCCTAGAGTCGATTCTTTTGACTATCAACTCTCTTGAGATTAAGGCGCTTTTGGGTGACTTTGGTTTCTTTCTCACGGTCTCACCGTAATCGGGCTAAGTAGATTTTTTCTGGGTCATTTCATACTGTGCTTACATCTGCAGGATTCGAGTTGAAGAAAATATCCAACCCTTATCAGGTATAGTTATTTCTCAGGGCCACTCGAGGAGTTGTAACCGAAATGCATGGCCATGCTCGAATGTTGATTCGTTTATCAGTTAAATTACTCTCTAGTCGGGAAAAACACTCTTGATAATGATCGCTTGTAAAATACGACCTTTGTGAATTCGGATTTGCTAATTGTTTTACATTGAGTGGGAGAAATTTTATAGGATATGAGAATCGGTTATCGCACATACACTTGTGAGGACAAGTGGGAGTTTGTTGGAGCTGGTGTCCTCCACAAATTAGTGTGATAACCTTTGTAAATCTCTTACAGGTTCACAAGGGTATACTTCGTATATTTAATCAGTTGATTAACGTTTACCTAATAACGGTTGGCTTGCTAGAAAGTTTGACGTTATTATCATACAGATGGCGGTGATCAACTGGTCCCTAAAGGTCACACCTATAGGATGTTTTTGAGAAATGTGGTTATAGAAATATAATTACATTGATGCCCAAAATGACTAAAAAGTTAGTCAATGTGTTGATGAGATAATTATTTAATGAAAATTAAATAACATTAAGTTGAGACGAATTAACTGTCAATTCGTAAATTAAATATAATAAGTTATATTTAAATTAAATATATATAAGGTTAGTTTGGACGAATTAATCTGTTAATTCGTAGTTAAATATAATCAGTTGTATTTAATATCAACACGTTGAATGTGTCATAGTGGTAATAGTGAGGGTACACAAGCCAAGAGGTCATGGGTTCGATCCTCACTAGATGACAATTTAACACACTTTATATATTTTTGGAAAGACCAAAATAAGGAGAAAAATACTCCTTATTTCGGTTCACTTGGCCGAAATTAGGGAAAGTTTTTCTTTTCCTAATTGACTCCAAGTTTCGGTCTGTATAAAAAGAAAGGTAGAGAATTATTTCTCTTCTAATGCTTTTTCTTGACCTTGCCTCATCTTTCTCATCACAAGAACACAAAGACAATTAAATTTTACAGAAAATTTTAGATTGATTTCTAGCATAATCAAAGGGCATATCTCAGATCGTCTTGGGTGCAACTAATAGGCGAATATCAATTTTGATATTGTTCTTAGGCCATATTTGCTAGGACCAAAGGTTATTTCTGAATCCTTTACTCTTGTTTATGTATTTTATTTTATGACCATTGATCATCTTTATTAAATCGTTATAATCCTTCTAGTTTAAGGGAAGTATACAGATTTATTTCCCACAATAGATGCTACCTGTGTAAGTCAGCAGCTGAATGTGCAGGACATCTTTTCTTTGCCTGCCCTTATGCTGCTGATTTACTGCATCTTCTGCAGCAGTGGCTCCAGTTGCCTACCACTAGTACTTCATTATGTTCCTTGCTCACTGTGCAAAGAAGGGGCCAGGGCAGGAAACATCACTTGATCAGCTGCAGTATAGGCAATCCTGTTTATGCTGTTTGGGCTGAAAGAAATGCAAGAGCGTTTGGGGATCGTGAGAGGACAGTTCAGGCTGTTTTCAGTGAGCTCAAATTCACTGTCCTTGCACTATTGATGAGCAGAGGGCCTGAAAACATTTACCTTGACATAGCTTCAGTTTTCAATTCTTAGATATATAGTCACATTTCCTCTTGTATAGATAGTGGAGGAGTTTTGTATATGGTATAGGGGATATTCTTTGTAAGAAGACTCTTGTACTCTTAATTTTTGGAATATATGAGTAATACCCTTCTTGCAAAAAAAAAAAATATATAGTAATAATAATAACAATAACAATAATAATAACAACAATAATAATAATAATAATAATAATAGTAATAATAATAATAAGGGTAGAGTTCCGGTGAGAACGGGGCTTATCGTGAGAACCGTGAGAACAGCTCTCAACCGTCCATCAAATAAGACTCACGGCTGAGATTAGACGCGCGCTGCTCTTAAAATTTCACGGAAAACAAAAAATAAGAGTGTACATGTCAGCAATATCAAGCCTACGTAACAAAATCAAACCACACGAAACAAAATCAATCGATTTCATCATTAATCCTTCCTTAATTTGTAAATTTTTGTCTTTCGATATCAAATTTAGTGATCTAAAATCGTTTATTCATCATCAATTGCTGTGTTCGAAGCGCAAATCAGAGTCAATTTGTTCAAACTTTTGCATTCATCAGCTATTCAGTTATTTCAAGATCAAAACTTTGTAAGAAAAATCGGAATTGATTTGGTCATTCATCTGGAATTATTGTTTTCTACAGTCAATATTGAGGTATGTTCATTCAATATTATTTAATTCCTTTCTGAATCGTTGTTGAATTGATTTTATGATGATGTTAAAGTTGAATTTGATTAAATTCAACTTAATTTCGGATTTGATTAAATTTAGTTAACTAGATGTAATGTACAGAACCACAAAAACATTAATTTTATAATGAAAAGTGTTAAATTAGAGTTTATAGTTTGTTTGTTTTGTTTTAGAAGGATGATAAATGCAAATGTACTTTGTGGTAAGAAAAAATGTACTAAAAATAATGAGAAAGGAAAAGTGTGCAATTTGAAGTAACTGAAAAGTAATTTTGCATGTAAAAATAATGTCTTTGTGTTGTCTTTGTACACGTTTCATAAGGAAATGTCCAATCAGTCTTAGTGAAATGTGCATTATATATAATAAGGATGTGCAAGTAATTATTACCTTTTGCAAGTGGTCTTGCAACTGTTCAATATGTCAAATGACGGTTTGTAACTTGCTTAAGTGGTGAAAAGACACAACTATTCACATTAATTTGAATATTAATTCTAAATGTACATTATATTAATTATAAAAAAACATGTTCCATCAAATAAATTGTCCACTATCTATAGTATATTCATAATTTGCATTTTCTGATAATTAGGTGCAGCTAAAATATCATTAAGCACTGTTTGGAAAATGTACATTATATTATATTTAAACGTACATTAAATTATTTAAAAAAGAGCATGGAACATTATTTGGAAAATAAACGTGCTTTCAGTTTAATTCAAATGTCCATTACGTATATTTATAGTGTGAATATACTGTTTTATGCGAGAGATTTAACTAACATAGATAACTTCTCCCAATTTATTAATTACCATGATTATGTTTGTGGCAGTTGAAAAGACACAACTGTTCACCAAATTTAATCTCTTATACTGAATTAATCCACTATATAAACCAAGGAGTACACAATTACTTTTCCATCTTACCTTCATTTCTAAAACCTTTTCCAATAACCAAAATTTTTAATCTCTTCAGAAAAGTATTTAATTTTCTTAAAAAAAAAAACAATGGACTACTCAAAATGCACGATAGTTGCCTACAAGAATGATGCTCACAAACAAAATTTCATGAACCATTATAGGGATTGGAAAGTAAGGCAGTTTTCTTCAAACTGGTTTGATGGAGATGACATTCCTGTGGAGATGGATGTGCCATCTCCCGAAGAGTCCTTTACATTATTTCCTTACTACTCAACCTTTGCTCCGAATTTTGTTTGAGCGACTTGGGAGGGAGGAAAAGAAAAACATGGCAATGGTGTGCAAGGGTCGTCAAGTGGTTCCTTATAGGAATGGAGTCAGAGGTAAAGGAAAGGGATTATTATCGAGGGGTGGTTCGGGAACAAAGAAATGGTATAATCACCATCACAAAGGATCAGCGGCTCCTTGAAAGATTCTACCTTTGCACGACTCTATCTAGTCGTGCAGAAATAATTAGACATCATAAACAACAAGCACGACAATTTAGAAACCGAAGAGAAGAATATGAAATTGAGGAGCATTCTGGTGATGAGGGTTATTATGACTCGGACTGTTAGATTGGTTTAGAAATATATTAAGTTAGTTTTCTATTTTATTGTTATTTTGTATTATCTTGTGTTTTTTTTTTCAGTATAAGCCTTAGTAGGCTTTATCATTTTGAAAGCTTTAAATGGCTTTTGTAAATATTTTACTAATATTAATGAAATAGTATTGTGTCTATTTGTTTGTTTACTGTCATTAGAATTCAACACATTTTATATATGCTCTATCAAAATGGACAACAATATTTCCTATGAACATTAGCAGTAAAATAAATGTTCTTTTAAAGGCATGATAATGGACATTCGAAGGAATACATTATATATGAACCTTTATTTGTACGAAATAACTTGCTTATGTGGTGAAAAGACGCAATTATTCACATTAATTTGAATATTACTTCTAAATGTACATTATATTAATTATAAAAACACATGTTCCATAAAATAAATTGTCAACTATCTATATTCGTAATTTGCATTTTCTGATAATTAGGTACAACTAAAATATTATTAAGCACTGTTTGGAAAATGTACATTATATTATATTTAAAGGTACATTAAATTATTTAAAAAAGAACATGGAACATTATTTGGAAAAAATTGTGAATTCAGTTTAATTCAAATGTCCATTACGTATTTTCATAATGTGCATATACTGTTTTATGCAATAGATTAAAGTAACATAGATAACTTCACCCAATTTATTAATTACCATGATTATGTTTGTGTCAGTTGAAAAGACACAACTGTTCACATAATTTAATCTCTTATAATCAATTAATCCACTATATAAACCCAAGAGTACACAACTAGTTTTCCATCCTACCTTTTCCAATAACCAAAACTTTTAATCTCTTCAGAAAAGTACTTAATTTTCTTAAAAAAAAAAAAAAAACAATGGACTACTCAAAATGCCCGATAGTTCCCTACAAGAATGATGCTTACAAACAAAATTTCATGGCCCATTATAGGGAATGGAAAGTAAGCCAGTTTTCTTCAAACTGGTTTGATGGAGATGACATTCCTGTGGAGATGGATGTACCATCTCCCATTCGTCCTTTACATCATTTGCTTACTACTCAGGATTTGCTCCAGATTTTGTTTGAGCGACTTGGGAGGGAAGAAAAGAAAAACATGGCCATGGTGTGCAAGGGCTGGTTAAAGTGGTTCCTTACAGGGAACGACCCAGAGGTAAAGGAGAGGGATTATTACCGATGCGCGGTTCACGGAAATGAAAATGGTGTGATAACTATCGTAAAGAATAATCGGATGCTTGACATGATTAGATTCGCATCGCACGACTATGTCTAATCGTGCAGAAATAATTAGACATCACAAACGACAAGAACGCCGATTTTTAAAGGAAAGAGAAGAAGAATATGAAATTGAGGAACAAATCAGGGATGAGGGTTATTAAGACTCCATTTGTTAGATTAGTTTAGAAATATGTTGTGTTTTCTTCATTTATTGTTATTAGGTATTATCTTGTGTTTTTTTTTTTTTTTTTCAAGATAAGCCTTAGTAGGCTTTACCATTTTGAAAGCCTGAAATGGCTTTTGTAAATATTTTTCTAATATTAATGAAATAATATTATGACTATTTCTTTGTTTAATGTCATTAGCATTCAATACATTATATATATGCTATATCAAAATGGACAACAATATTTCTTATGAACAATATCATTAAAATAAATGTTCCTTTAAAGGCATGATAATGGACAATGAGCATATTAGAATTGGATTACTGCATATTAGAATTGGATTACTGCATTATTGATGCAATAATATTTAATATACTTACTTACTTAACTACTGTTGAACCAGACAATGAGTACAAGTGATGCAACTACGTCTTCTTCTACAAATAACAGCTTTAAAACACCAAGGACAATAATTGAAACATTAAATGCACTCCAGTACATTCCATTCTGTCCAGAGGAAAAGAAACCTAAAGTAGGACAAGTATTCGAAACGCTAGAATCAGCAGAGTTATTCTACAAAGAATATTGTACAATCTGTGGGTTTACGCCAAGACTTGCAACAACAAAAAGGATTAAAGGCAATGAGTTACCAAACAGTTTTGCATTAAGGAATGTTGTCTGCAATAGGCAAGGTGTAAAGAAAAGTAGGAAAAGGAAGAGGACTGATACTGATACCGATACTGCTGAGAATGATGCAGAATCTGATGTGACAGACATAAGCCGTGTGAGGCCGATTACAAGAATTGACTGTCGTGCATTAGTGCAGGTTAAATACCAAGAAAATGGAACTTATATTGTTACCAGATTCGATGAAGCGCATAACCATCCACTTGCTTCGCCTGAATCTACAATATTCTTGAAAGGAAACCGAAAAATGACAGAGGTACAGAAGCAATTTGTCACAAAGGTAAAGGTGCTAAAACTAGGTGGTGTGAAAGCCTATAGAGGTTGGAAGGAGCTGTGTGGAGGTTACAACAACATTGGGGCTACTGAGGTTGATTTCAAAAACTTTGTCAGGGACATAAAAACCTACATTGGTAATTTTGATGCACAAATGTTTGTTGAAAATCTTATAGGGAGAAAAGACACATGCAGTTCATTTTACTTTGATTTTATAGTAGATGAAAACAAGTGCCTGGCTGGAGTGTTTTGGGAAGATCCGATCTGCATAAAGAACTACATGCTGTTCGGTGAGGTTTTATCAGCATATGCTACATATAGAACAAATAAGTACGATATGGTGTTTGTGCCTTTCACAGGAGTTGATCACCACAAAAGGTGCATAAAGTTTGGAGCTGGGTTGATAGGTGATGAAAGTATTGAGTGTTATACATGGCTGTTCAAGACATTTTTGGAAGCAATGGGCGGGTGCAAACCGAGAATTATAATTACTGATCAGGACAAATCAATGAAGTCGGTGGTCCCGGAAGTGTTTAAGGAGTCAACACACAGACTGTGCATGTGGCACATAATGAAGAAACTAAGAGAGAAAGTCAGTTATCAACTGTTTCAAGATGAGGATTTTAAGACCAGGCTCAATAGGTGTGTTTGGAACAACCAACTTGAGCCTGATGAATTCGAAGAACAATGGGGGAAGATAATGACTGATTATCAACTTGTAGAACACGAGTGGTTTTCAGATTTGTACGATCTCAGGGAACAGTGGATCCCTGCCTACTTTAAAGATGTTTCAATGTCTGGCTTGATGAGGGTTACTTCTAGGTCTGAGAGTGAAAACAGTTTCTTTGACAGGTTCCTCACACCTCATTTGACCCTTGTTGAGTTTTGGGTGTGCTATGAGAGTGCCTTGGAAGCACAAAGACACAAGCAGTCCAAATTGAACAGTGACAACAAACACTCTAAAATCCCACGGAAAACAAAGTCAAACCTTGAAGTCCATGCTTCTGAAATGTACTCGCACAACATTTTCAAAGACTTCCAAACAGAATTGGTTGCAGCTTTGTCCGATTGCCGTTTTAAAGATGTGGAGAAGATTGATGAGACAAAAATATATATTCTAACAGACTTGAATATGACAAATAAGTCATGGAACGTAGCATATTCATTAGATAACATGGAGATTACTTGTTCCTGTTCTATGTTTCAGAGAATGGGCTTGTTGTGCAGGCACTGCCTTTGGATTCTACACAACCAAGATTTTCAGAAAATACCAGAACAGTACATAACGCAAAGATGGACAAAAGCTGCAATGAGTAAGCCTGTCTTTGACAAAGATGGCAAACTGATAGATGTCTCTCAAAAGTTTTCTGACCGGAAAAGTTTGAGTACTGAGCTGTGGCAAGAGGTTTATTCTTGTGTCAGCGTAGCTGAGTGTGATGATAACGACATGAAGCTTTTGATTGAAAAACTGAGAGATATTAGATTGGATATGATTAGTAACAGTGTACCAAAGAAAAAAGAAAGACAAGATGAAAGAAATAGAAAAGTACGTGGGCTGCAAAATACCTGAGAAGTTGGTGATTCATGTTCCTAAAAAATCTAAAAACAAGGGTAGGACCAAGGGCAAGAGAATTGAATCACAAATGTTAAAAGCCCTAAAGAAGAGAGGAAAAGAGAAGAGGTACTGCAAAACATGTGGCCGGCAAGGACACAACTCTAGGACTTGCAAAGAAACAAACCATCTGACAGGTATGTATAACTTGGTTTCTTGTTAAAGCATATTACATTAATGTTAAATAATTATTAAATTATACAAGCATAGCGCATAGTGTTTACCTTCCAAAATCATCAATCTTATATGGAGGCACATAAGCTCTTTGTGCAATGAACATTATGGTTGTTCTAAAGGCACAGATGAGAATTTCAGCAATGTATATTTGGTTAACATTAAATCTATTATCAATTTAGTTGTTCATTTTGGCCATTTTCTCCTTATAAAATCTGATATTTAATTTACATTTTGATGCATATTCACCAAATACTACCATGAAGATGACGACGATGAAGGAGATGAATCTGATGATGTGGAGGACGACGATGAAGAAGATAAATCTGATAACGAAGTGGAAGGTGCAAATTTTTGATTCAAGGATAGACATCCATAATATACACTACGAGAACATTCTTAAAGGCTTGTATGCACAATTCGATTATACTGCCAAAGTACATTACTCTTATAGGGAAAGTATATTTCATTTTTATTAAAGGATCATTATTGTTGTTCTGCAAGGAACATTCTTAAATGCTTGTATGTACATTACTCTTATAGCCAAAGTATATTACATTTGTATTAAAGGTTCATTATTGTTGTTCTGCAAGGAACATTCTTAAAGGCTTGTATGTACATTACTCTTATAGCCAAAGTATATTAAAGGTTCATTATTGTTGTTCTGCAAGGAACATTCTTAAAGGCTTGTATGTACATTACTCTTATAGCCAAAGTATATTACATTTGTATTAAAGGTTCTTTATTGTTGTTCTGCAGGGACAACATCAACTTGATTGGAATTGTTTTCCCAGAGTACAATAATTTTAAGACGTTTTGCACAATAAACATTATTGTTGTTCAAAGAAGAACATAATAAACTTTATTGAAATTTGTTTCCAGAATATAACACTCTCTTGAATTAAAATTTTTTCAAACTTCAGGGTTGTACGACTCATGACTTCCTCAATATATGTTACATTACTCACACACATGTCACAAACGAAACTAAACAAAGTTTTTACGGCTTCAATTCAGATCTTCATCATCATATTCTTCCCATGGCAAAGGTTTGAACGGAAATCCATTGCCTTCTTTAGTACAGCATCAAAACATACATTGCCTTCTGTTGAAATCATATATGAAATGTATTTCTTCCGCAGAATCAGTAGGGGAGCATCCTAGCAAAATAAAGAAAACAAGGGATTAGAACATGTACAAATGTGTACTGAATTATGTATTAAAAATAATTATATTACTTCTGAAACTCACATCGCCTTTTTTAAGCCCACAGGTCCAATTTAGATTACCCTTAAATGTCTCCATATGTCTCATAACGTAAACACCACAATCAGTCTTGTTAGTGTTGTTTCTCCACTTCATCTTTGCAAGAATAGGCTGCAGTTTTTTAATGCGATCAACTTTTACCTTTGAAACACCGATGTCTTTCAAGTATTCTGCTAGAACATTACGCTGGCGGAGAAGGGGTGCAATAAAACATTAGGACACTAATAATTATGAGGTACAATATCACAAAAATTAGAAAATTAAGACAGACACAAAATTTTTGGGGAAGGTACACTCTATGTAAAGTCATTGTACATTCACAATAATGAATAAGAACAGTATGTAGTGCTGTTAAGCAAAAGAGAGCATAGAATCTTACAAAAGACAGTGGTCTATTGTGGAAAAATTCTTCTGGTTTTCCTTCACGATGCACATTATCAATGATGATGAACTTATACTTGTTGCTGTCAATGACTAGTAAATTGTAATGCCTTTTATATATAACTGGGAAGAAGAACTGTAGATTTTAAAAGATTTAATTAGGCAACAAGCAAATTAAATATAACATGCAGAAAGAGTGTATATTGTCAATGCTAACCAAATCAATTCTATCTGGGTTAACCGAGAATTGGTTAAACTCTTCTTTCATTATATCCTTAATCACGATAAAATTTTCAACAGTGTCCAGTTCTCCATGAAGCATCATCTGTATGCAAGATAAGTAAAGTTTTTGATGTTAATCAAGGGGAAAAACATTAGAAAATTTACTTGTTGAAATAAGTTTATATAAATAGTTGACTTACAGACACAGCTGTGGTGAAAAAAAGTCGAGAAGGCTCGGAAGAGTTTCTTCTAGATTCCTTGGCATTCAAAAGTTTTGCCCAACAATCGATCACATTACTCGTTAAATATTTAGATTGTCGTAGCGTTGCCATTTCAATACGCCGAAGAGAAATTTCACCCACATGACAAGAAGTTCCCTCGTTCAGGACTACCAGTGTTAACTCAAAACAGGATACAGAACATTTTAAATTTAAATATTGTACATTAGTAGATATATATATATATATATATATATATATATATATATATATATATATATATATATATATATATATATATATATATATATATATACCAGCTAAATCGGTATGTTTTCCTCTACTATATGACACATAATCAAGAATGCAATTCAAACTCAAAGAAGAGGAGTAATAATGCATGTATCGTGCTTAGTAAATTACGATTTGCAAGGATGCTCGTAGACTCGGTTGACTTCTTTCATGTTCATGAACATTTTCATTGTTGATGACTTCGCCCTTGGTAGTGTCACTCATCAAACCGATTATGCTCATTTATATTCTTATCGTTTGTATTACTTACATCTGTCATGTTCTCATTCTTCTCAGAAGCATCATAGCCATCTGGTATAATATTCCCTTCTGTACAACCTACCTCCATTCTTCTCTTCTTAACCCTAACAGTCTTATTGTTGTCAGGGACACCAATATCATCGGTACTCTTCTCTTTCTTTCCAACTACCTCATCTTCTATCTTCTCATCCCCAACAGTCTCATCACCCTCGTAGAATTCTTCATCAGACGAATCCAGTTTCTTTGGGAAGGGCTTCTCTTGATACTGCTTCACCTTTGTTAAAATGTCATCACAAGCAATGTTGCACTTGGATGAAACAAAAGTGCAAAGATATTTGATTCTCAATATTCGAAGTCCATCCATCTACAAAAGTGAAAATATCTTTAAGATAGGTAACTTGTAAACAAGAATGTGCTTTTAATACTTTAAGAAAGATCATTTAATTAAACCAAAAGTACATTTACAATTATTGGATATAAATTGTTTAGAAACTTACGTTGTTTTTTGTCAACCCACAAGTCCAATACGACCCCCTTGTATGCGTTTCCATGTGTTTCATTGTGTAAATACCACAGTCAACAACATTTTGATGGTTTCTCCAAGGCATTTTCAATACAGCAGGCTCCATTGCTCTTACTCTTTCCTTCAAATCACCAATGTCATTGAAATATTCTGCCAAAGCATTACGCTGCATGGAAAAATTCAGATCAAACTATATAGAGAGACCATGCAAAAAATATGACATTGTAAAAGAAAAAATAACCAATGAAAGGCAACTGAACAATTACCATATTCCAAGGTTTGTTTCCATAACGAGTTTTTGGGGTTTCATCATGCCGTTGATTATCAAGAATGACAAACTTGTTCTTCTCCATATTGAATACGAACAGGTAAAAATGCTTGTCCGATATTATTGGGAAAAAAAACTGTTTTATATAAGAAATGATTAGAAGATACAACAGACATAAAATTAGCAGCATAAAACACTTTGTATTGACTATATATATATTGTTTGAGCTAACCATATCAACTTTTGTCACATCAATAATCCCAGCATGATTTAACTCATTTCTAAAATGCCTCTCGAATACTTCCAATTCTCTTTCAAATTTGAATTCTTTCCTTTGCCCTTGAAATGCTTGCTGCACACACAGAACATAATATTGTTCTATTAATATACACTTGTATAACATAAAATTATTGTAATATATAATGAAATAAAATTTTACATACAAATACGAGGGTTGAAGCAAAGAATCGACATGATGTTGAAGATTTTCTTTCAAGTTCATTGAAATTCAAGTAAGCTGACTAACAATCAACCACAGCATCTGCTATATACCGAGGTGGTTTTAGAGATGCAAAAAGATATCGGGTACCCACGACATTCTTAAACTTAAAGAGCTTCTCACTGGTTCAGACGTTACACAAAATAAGTCAGTTAATTACACATATGTACATTATCTTTATTAATAATGCACATAATACCCAAACGAAATGTACAGAATGATTAAATAAAAGAAACATAATGAGTAGAATAAAATATACCTTGCAAGAACAGTGCCTTTTCCCTTGGTGTAGTAGACGTAGTCAGCAATATAGTGCTGAAACTTAGATGGCTCTGTACATGGGTCAGTGTCTCCTCTTAGTAAATCAAGTTCAGTACTAATATCTAAGCTTGGATTGGGATTGGTTGCCTTGGGTTCTTCACTATAATCTTCAGATAACATGCTACATACAAGGGTGTTTATAAGATTATCCGTATTGGCTTCTTCCTCATTCTCCACGTCACTGTCAACATAAAGATGCTTCGAATCATTTCGTACATTTTTGTCATCATCTTTCTTATTGTCAACATTCCCATTTTCACACTCCCCTTCTGACACCTCTTTCTTGTTGTCACACTCCCCTTTTGACACCTCTTTCTTATTGTCTTCATTCCCATTTTCAACCTCAACTGATTCAACTTTGTTTTCTTCTGACTCTCCTTTTGACACCCCTTCCTTGTTATCTTCATTCCCATTGTCAACTAATTCACCTTCTTTTCTCAATGCACAAGGCTTCTGGAATAGTTGAAATGTATCAAATTAAAGAACAATACACTTAAGCACCAAGTTAACATAATATAACAAAAAATATGATCAACATATTTACCTTTTTGTATGTATAAAAAATCGGCCTCTTCAATGACATGCTTTCAACCTGAATACTATTTTTTAAAGTTATATTTACATTATTCAAAGCTTCAACAACCAAAGGATGATTACTAACATCAATCTCAAAGAAATAGAACAAAGATCCGGAATATCAAAGAACATTAATACCAACAGAACTTTCACTATCAGCGGAGCTGTGCTCATTTGACAAATTGAGTAAACTAAATGCATGATCACGAGCTTCGAGCAGTCCTATTCTCCTTAATTATTGATGCTCCTTTTTCTAAATTAGCCTTAACAGATGATATGTTCTGAGCTAAACTAGTTATACATTTAGCAAGATCAAGAATATACTCCTCCGTGTAGTCCTTTGTTTGATAGACAGATTCGACACCTGTATTGTCAACCACCTCTTCCATTGGTGCTTCCAACTTACCATTTCCAAACATACCGCTTTTCATCTCATCCTTCTCTCTCGATGTTAACAAACTACTAGTCCAACCTACCAACGTATAATAATCTCTTTCAACTTTTCGTTCCACATGAACAACGCGATCAACATAGATAAGCTGCAAAAAAAAAAAAAAAAAAAAAAAAAAAAAAAATTAATTACAAGAGAATGAAAACGTACCTTCCAATGTTAAATTAATTTCTGAACTTCAAATATATTTTTTGGGACTTTTTACCTCCAAAAACAACAGTGGCCCGCCGAAGTGAGTCTCCTTTTCCACCCACTCAATCTTGCTTTCACTACAGGAAAAACGCGGGAAACTGACGGAAAAATAAAGCCCATACTGACGGCCTTTCCGTCGGTATTTCAATTTACTGACGGAAATTCCGTCAGGAATCGAAATCAGCTTATTTCGTCAAGAAAATACATCTTGTCGACGGAATTTCCGTCAGTTTTCCAAAATACTGATGGATATGTGACGGGAAATCCGTCCTTATTTTCAGCCCCAAAGTGACGGAATTTCCGTCAGTTTTTTAAAATTGCTGACGGAAATTCCGTCGGTGGTCCTGACACGTGGATTTTTAGGGTGATATCAGGGGAAATGGGGAAGATAGTGAGTGACGGAAAATCCGTCAGTTTTCCCACTTTACTGACGGAAAATCCGTCAGTTACATGGACACGTGGCACTTTCCTCTTGAATCTGGAACAATGGAGAGGGAAAGCAGTGACGGAAATTCCGTCGGTATTTTAAAATTACTAACGGAAATTCCGTCAGATATATTAAATAACAGGCCTGGAAACAAGAAATGCTTTGCCCACGATCGTTTTTTGCATCGTTTCAAATACTGACTTCTTTGCCGACCACGATGCCTATTTGCATCGTTTCCAATATAAACAAAACCTGCAAAACACATCCAATCGTCGACCGCCAAGCGGGAATCCATTTTCACGTCGACCGCTAATGCGGGAATCAATAGACAACAAAAGAGAAGGGGACGCAAATTGTTTTACATAAAAACATCGTCAAATTTGTACATTGTCTTACAAATTAAACAGAGAATTGTTTTACCATGTCTTTGCTACTTACTAGACGACAATACTAACTAAACTAAAGTTCTAAACTAAAGGCTCTAACCTAAAGGCTCTAACTTAAAGGCTCTAAGTGTTTATAGGGTCAATAAAACTACCACCAATACCTCCAAACCCGTCATCACCACCCCCAAAGTCATCCCGTCTATGTGGAGTAAATTGTGAACACGTGTTTGGGGGTTGAGATGCTTGCAAATCAGCCCAAGCCTTTCTCATTGCCGCCATTTCTTCACTGTTCACGAACTCCGTCTTTCAAGAGCAACTCGAGCGGATCGCTCATCATTCATTTGGGTGGAAAGCTGTGAAATTATGCTAGGAGCATAAGATAAAGACCGTCGGCCAGCTTTGTTAGGAGGAAGATCATACCATATTTGGGCCCCTGTAGGTCCTGTCCCAAACATCCGGTTCTTCTCGTCAAATCCTCTTACAGCCTTGTAGTAGGCCTGAATCTCGTCGGGAGACTGTCCAGTGGCAATGGCGCCTCATCTCCTCTTGGAAATCACGCTGAAAAAATAGAAAATCGTCAGAAATGATATATATATACCTATCTTTATAAGAAAGAGATTATCGTTCTTTGTAATAAAAATAAATATTAAATTAAATTCAAGAATTTACCTCAACATCAGCCGCTCGAGGGTTAACCCACTCGCCCTTCTTATTTTTCTTCGTCTTCATGAACATCTTGTGGGGGGTGGCCTCTTGACCCTGAAATTATTATGGAAACAAGTAAAATCAAGTATATTTTTGTCAATCATATATATTAACCACTTTTTAAAAGCAATATAAACAATACTTACCAATTCCTTGAAAGCATCGGAGCAACTCTTCCGACCAAGAGTGTGGGTGCCCAATGCTTTCCCATCTTTCTCACCCGACTTCCTATTTGCCGTGTTGATTTTCGAATGTTTGGCAAAAGTAGCATCATTTGGCCTATTCCTAAGGTTCTCCAACCAAGAAACAGGCACCCACTTTGGTGGTTTCTTGTTATATTTTATTCCATTGATAAGAGTGGTAATCCGCCTCGTTACCTACTCGCCACTCGGAATAGGATCATACCCGGGATCAATGGATCTTACATGAGTCTATTTCAAAAACAAGTGTGAAATTAGTTATATAAAACTTTGGAAAATTCTTATAAACTTAAGAAAATTATTATAAACTTAAGAAAATTATTATTAAAAAACATAATTACCGCAAAGTAATTCCACATCTTCCGACGCCGACGTTACTCGCTTCACCCCACCTAGTGAAGTACTCATCTCTGTGTTACGGTGAATGACCAAGTAACATATTTCTTGATTGGTTCGTCATCCCACCTGAAAAACACATAAATATTTGAAATTAAAACTGTAAATGTTAAGTTTTTTTAAACTTAAGAAAAATTAACATAAACTTACCAAAAATGATCTGGCCGAGCACGGGCCTCCGAGAGAATCACCCGCATGTTCTCCCCGTCTATCCGTTGGAAATTCAGGATTTTCCTCATCCTCAACCTCGTCGTCCTCCCGATTCCGTTGAGATGCATTTGCCTTACTATTGCTCCCAATCATACGGCAAAAAATGTTCGGCATAATCACTGCATGTTGACAATTCAAATCGTTAGTTCAAAACAACCATTTCTGCAGGGTATATATAAACAATTGAAAAAAACACTATGGAAAACTGTGAACTAATTACCACTTGCCTCTTCTTTAATGCATTTTATTGGGTGAATTGAGAGGTTTCTTATAACCAAATCTTGAAAATTGAAACACACTATTGATGTTAAGCTAAAACGACATGTATAAAACAAAAAACCAAATAGCTTAGAACGACAAGTAATAAAAAACGGAGGGCATATTTTATTGAATGTTTAATAATTGTACAATTACAACTAGTCCTCCTCACTATCACTATCACTACAAATCAAAACAGGTTCATCATCTGAAAAAAGCACTCCCACTTCTTCCTCTGATTCCTCATTTTCGTATCTAATAAGTTCTTCAACTTCATCTTCATCCCCTTCTTCTTCGACGTCTCTGTCATATTCCCCTTGACCTCTTTCCACTGTCACTTCGTATACATCTTCATCATCTGTATCTTCCAACAAAATCGGTGAAATTGAGTGATCATTCACAACCACATCTTCTTGAAAGACACTTTCTTCAATAGGAGCATCAACTTGTGATCTTGCCTTGGTTTTAAAAAAAAATGGACCACCGAATACCTTGATTACCTTTCTTAATGGTTGGATAAGGAGCATAACAAACTTGATCGACTTGAAAAGCTGCCACAAATGGGTTATGTCCACGAAGTTTCTTTTTCTCGTTTACATCTACAAGTCCATAAACCTTATGGATACTAAGTCCTTGTGGGGAATTATCAAGCCAATCACATTTAAACAATATAACCCTATAAACCCTTTGCCCGGCATAATAAGAAAGCTCAATTACTTCATTTAGGGTTCCATAGTAGTCCAACCCTTCATTTGAATTCACAAAACCCCATTGCTTAACGTAGACTTCGAAACATCAACTCCCTCCTTATAAGCTCGAAACTTATAGCCGTTGATGGAATACCGTCTCCAAGACTTCACCATGTTACTAGGACCCAATGCTAAAGCTATTATTAGATGATCCTTCAATCTATGAACCTATGAATAAAAAAATGTTAATTAAGTTGTTATATATTTTTCAATATCTAATAAGAAATCTAAATGTATAGTTCAATTTCAAAGAAAATGTATCATCACTTACTTGATTTCGGAACCATTTCGGAAAACTTTTATCATGTGATGCCCAAACATCATCAGAGGATGTGACATCAGGAAAATTGATTTTGATATGTGCCTCAAATTCCCTATAAGTAGGGAAAGCATGTTTTAGTTATGTATTAATTACCTATAAATTCGATCTAATTTGATAATTAAAAAACAATTGAGTAATGATGAAGTATTAACTTACTTTTCATAAGTATCTAAAAAATCTCCACAGTTCCTTAGCACATAAAAATGAGCTTCTTCATACTCTTTCTCGCTTAAGTACCTCTGTATACATTTTCCTATTGTAGTTCCTATGTCATCATTGAATAACTCCGGTAACTTAGATTTCAACTGGTCATCGGAATTTACACCAACATCTAAGTCTTTTGCTTTTGTGTCAATGTGATCTTCGAAATAAAAAGAACAGAAATTTGAAATTTCCTCTAACAAAAAAGCGTTGCATATTGAACCCTCCACCCGAGCTTTGTTGCCAATCTTTTTTTTTATATGATTAAGAAATCTCTCAAATGGATACATCCATAGATATTGAACAGGTCCTCCAACTTTTGCTTCATAAGGTAGGTGAAGAGGCAAATGCTCCATGGAATTGAAAAAAGACGGGGGAAATATCTTCTCTAACTTGCATATTATCTCCGCAATGTTTGACTCCAGACGTTCCATAGAATCAACTCTAATCGTAGAAGTACACAGGTCTCTAAAAAATTGGCTTATCTCAGTTATTGCATTCCAAGGACCTGTCGGGAGCAACTCTTTCAAGGCAACGGGGAGTAGTCGTTCCATAAAGACATGACAATCATGACTTTTCATGGAATGTAACACCATCTTTTTATGGTCAACACACCGACTCAAATCTGAAGCATAACCATCCGGGAATTTTAAGTTAGCAACCCAATCACATAGAGCCTTTTTCTCCGCGTTTGATAAAACAAACCTAGATGATGTGGTCCGTTTATAGCAAAGTTCATTAAAGTCTTCTTTACCCTTAGTGTCAAATTTAGTTTTACCTGGTACATCCATGATGGTGTTGATAAGCTGTTCAAAAAAATTTTTCTCAATGTGCATAACATCCAAGTTGTGTCGAATCAAAGAACGTTTTCCAATAGGAAGTTCCCGAATATGCTTTGTTTCCACCAACCTTCATTCTGATCTTTCAATCTTTTCAATTCTTTATCTGAAGCATCAACTATTTTAGGCAAGTCTTTTACGGATTCCCACACTTCATCACCCGTTAGTTTCGATGCGGCTATGCGATTCTCGCTTTTTCTTTTTTAAGAAAATGCTTACAATTGTCGCCGAAAGGATGATCAGGTGTTAAGAACTCACGGTGACAATCAAACCAACAAACCTTTTTGCTATTTTTAAGCCAAAAAGATCTATGATCATTTTCTGGACAATAAGGACAGACACGATATCCACTTGTGGACCAACCAGAAAGCATGCCATATGCCGGGAAATCGTTGATCGTCCACATTAATGCAGCCTTTAATTGAAAATTTTGTTTCTTAGAAACATCATAGGTGTCCACGCCGGTTTCCCAAAGTTGTTTCAACTCTTTGATCAACGGTTGGAGGAAAACATCTAAATTTGTTTTCGGATTCTTAGGACCGGGAACTAGCACAGACAAGAACAGAAATTGTCTCTTCATGCATAACCAAGGAGGTAAGTTGTACGGAGTCACAATCACGGGCCAACAAGAGTATTTCGTCCCAAACTGCCCAAAAGGTTGAAATCCATCCGTACACAAACCTAGCCTAACATTTCCGGGTTCACTTGCAAAATCTGGATGCTCTCTATCGAAATGCTTCCACGCTTCTCCATCACTTGGATGTGCCATTGTCCCCCTTTATCTTAATCGAGAGTTTTTGTAGTGCCAACTCATCTCACCTGCTATGTGCTTGGTTGCATATAGTCGTTGTAACCTTGGCGCAAGCGGGAAATAAGTTATTGGTTTACATGGAATTCGCCTCCCACTTGAATTTTTTTTACCTTTATACCGAGATGCACGACACTTTGTACATTCTTCAAGATTAGAATTTTCCTCCCAGAAAAGCATGCATCCATTGATACATGCATCAATCTTTTCATGGGGAAGTTGGAGTCCCTTCAGAACTTTTTTAATCTCATAAAAATTGCGCGCCATTTGATTTTCCTTTGGAATTATGTCACCAACGAACGACACAAAACTATTAGCGCATCTAATGTATATGTTGTTCTCACATTTGATTGATAAAAACCTAGCAAATGCTTGCAACAAACTCATATCACTTCCCTCAAACACCGGTTGTTCAGCTTGCTCTAACATTTTAAAGAACGAAGAAACTTGGGGGTTCGGGTTTCATAACGCACTTCTTCATCGTTAAGGTCATCAGGATTAAGTCGATCCTCCAAAATTTGGTCAACAAGATATCACACGCAATGCATTTTCCACGAACTCACGGTAAGGATTCTCACTAGCATTTGTACTAGGTAGTTTCTCACCGTGATACGTCCATACATAATAATTATCGGCGAAACCATACGATCAAAGATGAATTTGAACATCTGCTTTCCTTTTAAAACCTAGGTTTTTGCATTTCTTACACGGACACCTCATTTCACCTAAATTCTTGTACTCACTACTTCCTTCCGCGAATTTAATAAACTCTTTCACCCCCTCTGCATATGCTTTCTTGGGTTTCTTTTTTTCGTCTAATCTTTCATACATCCACTGCCGTTCTAATCTTTTCATGTTATTATATATCTACACATTTATATATGTCATTAAAAAAGATAATAACCTAATAACAATCAAAATCAAGCGTAATAAACAATAATTTAACATTTTAACCAATATAAATATTGTATTTCTTTGAATTGGGTCCTTATCACTCCAACCTAAACCCATCAATGTACGTTTTAAGTCACTAGCAAACATGTACTTGTGATTTATTAATGAGAAAAAAATTCGGCAGCAATTCCCATCCGTTCTCCAAATACACAATATAGAATAAATAATTACTCTACATATGCATTTAGAGAACATTAAAGGAATTGTCACCAAACTCTTTTCTCATTAACAAATCACAAGCACATGTTTACTACCTAAGTGACTTAAAACGTACAAAGACAGTCCCAAAACGGGGACTATTCAAAAATTACTCCTAGTGAGTAATTTTTGAACGGGTACTAGGTCAATATGAACAATAATTTTAACAATATTAAAAACAAAACATACAACAATGACTACTTTTTCAATTAACATAAACTAACATGATTTACTTTTCATTTTACATATCTAGTCTAATTATCATTTTAAAAACTAACATCAATAATTTTTCAATTTACATATCTAGTCTAATTATCATTTTAAAAACATTAACATTTAACAAAATTTAACAATAATCTAATTAACAAAAAAATTAGATGCATACAATAAAACCGTCACAACATAAATTTAAACAAAATTGGCTTCTATCCTAAGTCAACATGCATCAACATCAACAATAATTCAACAGTAATTAAAACAATAACTAATATTCTAATTCAATTAAGATAATTAAACAAAAAAAATTAAAAGAGAAAATACCTAATTAGTTCAACAAAGAAAAAAATGAAAAAGAAGGATGAGAAAGAGGGAAGTGGCGGCAGGAGGTGGCGGCCGGGGCGGCGACAGGGGGCGGCGACAAGGGCGGCAGTAGTGGCGGTGGGAAGCTATGGAGAAAAAAAAAATTAAAAACAATTAAAGAATAATGAAAAAGAGAAAGGAGAAAAGAAGAAAAACAAATAAAATTACCTTATAGTGATGGCGACGGCGTGGTGGTGTTGTTGGTGGTGGTGGCGGCGCCGGAAGTAGAGGAGGTTGGTGGTGGTGTCGGGTTTTAAGGTGGTGGAGGAGGGTTTGGCGATTTTTAATTTGGGGGAAAAAATTGGTAAAGTGATACGGGATGTTCCCGTGGTTGAGATAAAAGGAGCCACTGACGGAATTGCCGTCAGTAAAAAAAAAAAAACTGACGGAATATCCGTCAGTGATACCCTTATCAGAACAATAATGCAGCCACTTTACACGTCACAATTATTTGCCCCACTGACGGACTATCCGTCAGTTTTTTAAAAATCGACGGAATATCCGCTCGAGGGCCAATAATTGTGACAGCCTGTCATCAACACAGCATTCAAATAACTCCGCCTACTGACGGATATTCCGTCAGGATTATTAAAAAACTGACGGATATTCCGTCAGTGTGCTTAATGAATTCCAGCTGTACTCCAATTTAAGGTGTGAAGCCCACTGACGGAATATCCGTCAGTATTGTGGGATTACTGACGGAATTTCCGTCACATTTTTTTGGCGCCTTTGACTTGGTCAACGCGCCAATAGATACTGACGGGATATCCGTCAGGAAATGTTACTGACGGAATTTCCGTCACAAATCCGTCAGTAACCCGTGTTTTCTGACGGCCTCTTTTTTCCGTCGGTAGGGCCGTCAGTAACCCGCGTTTTTTTGTAGTGTTTCTTGCAAACTTTTTAACAAAAAGGAACACCAATTGTAATCTTTGATTTCATCAACATTCATCAACGATTTTAAAACATGATGATTAACCAAAGGCTTTTGCGTGTTTCTCATTAGCAAAGAAACAGCAAACACAACAAAGTTAACCTTGAATTCATCACCACCATGATCATGATTTATCAACCAATTCTCAAGCGTTTTGAGTGGAACTTGTCCATCTTTTATACCAAATTGTTGCTTCCATTTGCCATAAAACTCTTGAAACTCTTCTGATTCAGTATGAGTTTTGGATAATTCAACTGTTTTAGGGCCTATTGGAAATCCAAATGTTGATCTTACATCAGAAACCTTCAAGTGCAACTTCTCACCATCAAGAAGATCGATACAGTTTTGGTATGGGTTATACTGCTTAATTAACCAGTACCCAAGCTTTAAAGGAATGGAACGAACTCTTAACCAAAACAGCCCACTAAATCCAATCTCTTCTAGCGCGCACCACTGTTTGTATAACAAACGTTCAACTACCTCAACTACTCCTGTAGGAGACATTCTCGTATATGCACTTTTAAACGAAGAGAAATCAAACTTCTGCTTACACTTGGAACCCAATACCATCTTATTACTTACTTTACCCTTTTGAGGACTTTCTTTCTTTGCGGAATAATTTGTTTATTAACAGAAACAATTTGTTTCTTAACTGCAAGATCATCGTCACTTTCTTCATTTATCTTCTTTGCGAAAGATTTTATAGACTTAGATTTACTGTTAATAGTAGCTGATTTACGCTTTCTTGTAATTGGAGCACACTCATTTTTACCATCAGTGGAACTTTCAGTTGGTGAAAAAATAAAAGTAACTTTTCTTCGCTTTTCAGATTTTTTATCTTCCTGCTCTATAGTCTGTAATAATAAAATGAAATTACGAAACAAGTACAGATAATCATCAGTTACCTAATTTTACGAAATGTACATTAATCACAAATATAATGTTCTTTTAGATGATTCAGAACAATTTCTATATTAATAACAAACGGCACATTAATTTAAGCTGAATGTCCATTATATTATTACCTTCAATTAAAAACCCAAAAATTCACAATTAGAGATAATCATTAGTTACCTAATTTTACGAAATGTACATTAATAACAAATATAATGTTCTTTACATATTTCAGAACAGTTCCTATATTAAAAACAAACGGCATATTATTTTAAACTGAATGTATTATATTATTACATTCAATTGAAAATATAAAATTGACATGTAGGAATAATCACCAGTTACCTAATTTTAGGAAATGTACATTAGTCACAAAGATAATGTACTTTTAGATGATTCAGAAAGATTTCTATATTAAAAACAATACGCACATTAATTTAAAGCTGTATGAACAATATATATTATTTCCTTCAATTAAAAATTCAAAATTAACAGAAACTAGAAAGTAAATGTTAAAAGAATACTTCAGAGATATAAAATTGGGGAAGAACAATGCGAATGTGTTTCTAAAGGTAGAAAAAATAATTAATGAACATTAATCCGAATTAATTTTTAACAAGAAAGCGATAAATATCGAAAATCAAAACATCAAAATTATACTGCTATTGAACAATTAAGTGATCCAAATTAAACATTATATTAAGTTATGATAGAGAAGAAACGAAATTGAAAAGAAAATACCTTAGTATAACGGAGGAAATTGGGCGTAACTTCAAAATTATATTATCTGTTGAACAATTCTCCTATGACAACGTCTACACCGGTAATGTAAAACGATCCGAGCTAAAAACTGGTTACTACTTTTATTTTTATACTCCATTTCTTTTTTCTTGTAGGTAGTTAGTTACTATTGTAATGTAACTGTTAAAAAATAAAGGAAATGATAAATACATTTAATACCCTAAAATAGTTAGTTAGTTACCTTGAAGCTTGGCCACTGCAGTCCCGAAAAGGGTGGCTTACATGCTCCATGTGTTGGTGCGAGAATGCATGGACCCGGGGGGGATTCAACCCCCTCGTCAACATATTTTTTTTTAAAAAAAAAAAAAAAAAAAAAAAACGACACCCGACGGACCAAGTAAACCTTTATTTTTTTTTTTAGTATAACAGGGGCGGGGGGAACGGGACGAGAAAGAGTTTAGAGTTGGATTAAGCGGATCCTTGCTTCTCATTTGAAGGCGGCAAGACAAAAAGACACCCTAGAGGGGCCGAGTGAACCCTTTTTGGTGGGGCCGGGTATCCTAAAACGAGACGGGAAAGGGCTTAGGGTTTGATTAGGCGGACCGCTACCGCGGATCCCCCTAATCAAACTCTAAACCCTTTCCTTTGCTTCTCATTCGAAGGCGGCAAGACAAAAAGACACCCTAGAGGGGACGAGTGAACCCTTTTTTGGGGGGTCGGGTATCCTAAAACGGGACGGGAAAGGGTTTAGGGTTTGATTAGGCGGACCGCTACCGCGGATCCCCTAATCAAACCCTAAACCCTTTCCTCGCTTCTTATTCGAAGGCGGCAAGACAAAAAGACACCCTAGAGGGGACGAGTGAACCCTTTTTTGAGGGGCCGTGTATCCTAAAACGGGACGGGAAAGGGTTTAGGGTTTGATTAGGTGGACCGCTACCGCGGATCCCCCTAATCAAACCCTAAACCCTTTCCCTTGCTTCTCATTCGAAGGCGGCAAGACAAAAAGACACCCTAGAGGGGACGAGTGAACCCTTTTTGGGGGGACCGGGTATCCTAAAACGGGACGGGAAAGGGTTTAGGGTTTGAATAGGCGGACCGCTACCGCGGATTCCCCTAATCAAACACTAAACCCTTTCCCTTCGAAGGCGGCAAGACAAAAATACACCCTAGAGGGGACGAGTGAACCCTTTTTTGGGGGGCCGGGTATCCTAAAATGGGACGGGAAAGGGTTTAGGGTTTGATTAGGCGGACCGCTACCGCGGATCCCCCTAATCAAACCCTAAACCCTTTCCCTTGCTTCTTATTCGAAGGCGGCAAGACAAAAAGACACCCTAGAGGGGACGAGTGAACCCTTTTTTGGGGGGCCGGATATCCTAAAACGGGACGGGAAAGGGTTTAGGGTTTGATTAGGCGGACCGCTACCGCGGATCCCCCTAATCAAACCCTAAACCCTTTCCCTTGCTTCTTATTCGAAGACGGCAAGACAAAAAGACACCCTAGAGGGGACGAGTGAACCCTTTTTTGGGGAGTCGGGTATCCTAAAACGGGACGGGAAAGGGTTTAGGGTTTGATTAGGCGGACCGCTACCGGGGATCCCCCTAATCAAACCCTAAACCCTTTCCCTTGCTTCTCATTCGAAGGCGGCAAGACAAAAAGAAACCCTAGAGGGGACGGGTGAACCCTTTTTGGGGGGACCGGGTATCCTAAAACGGGACGGGAAAGGGTTTAGGGTTTGATTAGGGGGACCGCTACCGCGGATCCCCCTAATCAAACCCTAAACCCTTTCCCTTGCTTCTCATTCGAAGGCGGCAAGACAAAAAGACACCCTAGAGAGGACGAGTGAACCCTTTTTTCGGGGGCCGGGTATCCTAAAACGGGACGGGAAAGGGTTTAGGGTTTGATTAGGCGGACCGCTACCGCGGATCCCCCTAATCAAACCCTAAACCCTTTCCATTGCTTCTCATTCGAAGGCGGTAAGACAAAAAGACACCCTAGAGGGGACGAGTGAACCCTTTTTTGAGGAGTCGGGTATCCTAAAACGGGACGGGAAAGGGTTTAGGGTTTGATTAGGCAGACCGCTACCGGGGATCCCCCTAATCAAACCCTAAACCCTTTCCCTTGCTTCTCATTCGAAGGCGGCAAGACAAAAAGACACCAAAGAGGGGACGAGTGAACCCTTTTTGGGGGGACCGGGTATCCTAAAACGGGACGGGAAAGGGTTTAGGGTTTTATTAGGGGGACCGCTACCGCGGATCCCCCTAATCAAACCCTAAACCCTTTCCCTTGCTTCTCATTCGAAGGCGGCAAGACAAAAAGACACCCTAGAGAGGACGAGTGAACCCTTTTTTGGGGGGCCGGGTATCCTAAAACGGGACGGGAAAGGGTTTAGGGTTAGATTAGGCGGACCGCTACCGCGGATCCCCCTAATCAAACCCTAAACCCTTTCCCTTGCTTCTCATTCGAAGGCGGCAAGACAAAAAGACACCCTAGAGGGGACGAGTGAACCCTTTTTTGGGGGGCCGGGTATCCTAAAACGGACGGGAAAGGGTTTAGGGTTTGATTAGGCGGACCGCTACCGCGGATCCCCCTAATAAAACCCTAAACCCTTTCCCTTGCTTTTCATTCGATGGCGGCAAGGCAAAAAGATACCCTAGAGGGGACGAGTGAACCCTTTTAGGGGACGGGATCAAAATTAGGGGGCTGAGTATCCTAAAACGGGACAGTGAAGGATTTATGATTGGATTAGGCAGACAGCGGTCTGCCTAGTGCAACCTCAAACCCATTCCCTTATTTTAAGAGGATAATCTTTGAAAGAAATACGGGGTTAAATCTTTGGTACATCGTTACATAGTAATATGGACATTTGTAAAATGTTGAAAGTACATTATAGTTGATCAGTCTTATAACTGGCTTTACATTAGAAAGGGTCAATTCTAAACAGTTAAAGCTTAGGTAGATGATAATAATTTAGATTCAAATAAACATTCATAATAAACTGCTAATATGTTCTGACAATAATACTTAATGAAAACGCATATGTTTCTAAACTTAACCGCATATTATAATTATACATAAATTAACATCAAAGTTCTTAACGCTTTTCTGCGTTTACGCAAATGATGGATGAACACTTTGCTCTCACCCTCCAGCAAGTCCTCCTTTAGATGTCTCTTATAACCGTCTATTAATTCCATAGCCTTCACGATTGCTGGCCAAGGTATAGTATTTTCACCATCAAGAAGAGCATATGATTCTCGTGACATTTGACACCGGTGAGAAACGACGGTCCATGTCACCTCGTATCTTGTTTTTGTCTATTAGCTTCAAGTTGTCGGGCTATCTTTGTCTCTTTCACCGTGATAAACTTCATCTGCGCTTGGCAATGTCCACCTCTGTTGTAGTGACTTTGCATTCATTTCACTATGTCCAGTTTCTCGTCTGACCCTTCCTGATGTTCTTCTAATACTTCGTTTTTACCAAGCACCTCAATAAGATGTTGATCCAGTGAATCTCTTTCACGTTTCGTTTCAGCGAGATCATACTCAACGTTAGCGAGTTTTTGCTCGATATCCGACATTATTTCCACATTGGTAACGGAACTCATATTCTCGTTCAGGCAAAAAATAAACGTATTTTAAAAAGAGTGACAATAAACTTAAGGCATTATGGGAAGTACCAACTTCAACCATATTTAAGGCCATATTGTAGGGTAAAACAAATTAACGTGGGCTTTCACATTGTATAATCATGCAAAGAGCAAACAATGTTATTGTGAAAACAGACACTGACAAAAGGTAAAATAATCTTCTCCTGCAAATATTAAGCACATTGCCAGATTGAAATATCTACTATACTTAATTTTGGCAAAACGTTCGAGCCACAAATGCGCTTTGATTTTCGACTGAAACAACTTTTAATTCGTCTGGGGACTATAGTATATATTTCTTTTCACAAGATTAAAAAACATATTGATTAATCAAATAATACTTATAAATGAAATAATCTAAATGTTATATAGGCTACTATATTACATAAACCAGATCACCTTTTCAAGGGAGTGAAGACGTTTTCTATATGATTATTCCATAGATTTTGTAATTAGCACACTTGTTTAGACAAGTATTTATAGTGAGTTTTATATTTAAACTGATTTTGAAACAGTCTTGAATGGCTTTTGTAAGTATTTCTAATATTAATTAAATAGTATTGTGTCGTTTCTTTCATCATTAACATTCAATACATTTTTTATATATGCTATATCAAAGTGCACAACAATATTTCCTATGAACATTATCAATAAAATAAATGTTCCTTTAAAGGCATGACAATGGACATTGGCAGGAATACATTAGATAGAAACATTTATTTGTATAAAATAAATTACCAGAGCATATTACAATTCCATTACTGCATTATTCTTGCAATAATATTCGATATACTTATTTACATGAAGATATGCATTTCTTTTGCAGGGAAAAAATAATAAGAACAAAAAAAAAACAGAAATTAGAGTACCTTTTTAAGGCAGTGAAGACGGTTTGTATGATTATTCCTTAGATTTTGTAATTACCACACTAGTTTAGGTAAGTATTTATAGTGACTTTTATATATAAACTGCTTTGGATAAGAATAGGAGAAGTTACAATTTATGAGTGTAGTATTATTTGTCTTTTCACATGCATTAGTTTACAACTGCCATTTGACACATGTCTCATTTAAGCAAATAATCATGAATAGTGGTGTCTTTTCACCTGAATTATTTTACAACTTGCATCTGAGAGTGTAATTATTAGATGCATTAATTTATATTATTTAATTTAAATGGTACATTTTAATGCACGTAATGGACATTGTAAATACAGTGATGGGACAATTCTTTTCATGATGTATCGAAAATTCAAAAATTACAAAAGGTACTACGTCAATATAATGAAATATCATTAACAAATAAGAGAATGTACTTATATTCTTATATTCTGAATGGACATTGAAAATCAACAGTAGGTACAAGGGGTATGAGGTAAATATAAAACTTATACTCAAATGTACCTCAACTGTTTATATATAGTATTACTCGGTTTGATTTTATAGAATAAAAGCAAGTTCGACCGCTGGTCAGGAAATTGACGTTGGGATAGAGTCAAAACCTTCTTCTTCACTGTCTACAACAACAAGATTTTCTAACTCGGGTGCCAAATGATATTCAAAACAGGTGCAATGTCCTCCTTGTTAAGAGATTGTCCGTCAAGTAACAAAGACACCTTCGGAAAACCACTACATTATCCCTGGTAGTCGTTCTAACCCCAAATGAAATGCTTGTCTGTAATCTGCTTTCATATTCCTCTCTTAAACGGGCTTCCTCATTGTGTAAGATAAACATCTTACCCCAACACTTGCATATTGCTTCCATGTTATGTTTGTCAGCTTGATTAACTTTTTGAAAGATTTGTAGCATGTAAGTTTTATCTTGTAGTACTGTGTTTTTTGCATAGTTATCCTCCACCCTTGCAATTATGGCGTCCTTCCCATTGAATAGCCATCATAGCATTGTCTTCTTTGCATCAAGATGACGTGCAATGAATTGTTTTCTGTCTTCCTCTTCAGAATTTGTTACCAATCCCAAGCAAAATAATGACATGATTTGCTCTGTAGACAGATTTAAAATGGTTATGCCAAAATGTTCATTGGACGATAGCATTTAGAACATCATACTGTAAACTTTAAAAACACTATTAATTAAATGATGAACACTGTGAGCAATATTCGAAATTGAGTAAATTGTACAATTAGTATTTTAATTTACCTATTACTCGTATTTCATATGTTGTACACAATTTTCATACTTGCCCCAATTATCCCAACACACGTAAAATCTCACACAATTGTAATCAATAAATAACATCCCATTAAACTTGACATGAACATCCAATTAAACTGAAAACGATGAAAATGTAACCAACAAAAGAGGCGTGATTTTCAGGTGATTTTGTCAATGATTTAAATCAACCAAGTATAATTACCTAAGAAATACACCAAAAGAATGTACGAAATTCAGGACAGTTTAGTAAATGAACGTGATTACCTGGCAATGAAGAAGTATTGAAAACGAAGGTGGAGTATAACCAAAATTTATGGAGAAGTTACCTAATACTCCGTAGTTGAAAGAACTATTTTCTTTGGAAAGATTGTTTGAAAGAAGTATTCCTTTTCTCTATTTTAGATTTACACCTAATTATGTGTTTTATAATTGAACATAAATTGGCTATACTTCCATAATAGGGTATTATTAGGTCCACCCTAGATTTACGTGTGTTGGGGTTATTTGGGCAAGTAGGAAAATTGTGTGCAACATATGATATAGAAGTAATAGTTGAATTAAAATATTATGTACTAATTGTACATATTTACTCAATTTCGAATATTTCTATTAGTGTATACGGAGTATTAGTGTATACGGAGTATATTTTTTTGTTTTCCTTAAAATGAACATTCTTGTATTAAAATGACCACACACGATATAAATTAATTGTATCAATTGTGAGATCCTAAAGCAAGAAAGTTACACAGGATGTAAATTTGTTTTCCTTAAAATGAACATTCTCGTATTAAAGCAAGAACATCATTGATTTTGGTGAACATTTGTTTTCCTTAAAATGGACAACTGATCATTATAGAATGTACATTATAACAAGTACCTTGGGTGAATGCACATCCAGTACAACTTCGATGTACATATGCCAAAGATCAAAAGTACAAAATAAAACTAATAAATCATATTCAGGAATTATTTGTGAATGTCGTTACACGCTAATGCATGTGTAATAATGCTGTTACGATGTTTGTTGTGCTCAAATGTTAGTAGCGTGCATAGGTACTTGAATCTCAGCATTGTCAACGATCTCATCTGAAAAAAAAAAAAAAAACCTTGAAATTAGAATTTAATAACCAACAAAATAACGTTGATTTGTTCTAAATAAGTTACAATTAAAATGTAAAACTCACATCAATTTTGGACGGTCCACTGTCCCAAGTGGCTATTCCCATAAATGTTTCCATGTACCTCATGGTGTAAATACCAGAGTCAAAAATATTTCTGTTATTTCTCCATGGAAGCATTGCTATTGTAGGATCCATGCCCATTACTATATTACTTTTCTCCATAGTTGATTGATTTTCACCCAAAAACCGTGCAAAAGCATCACCCTGTAACACAATAATAAAAATTAGACGAGATGAACCATACTATACATGAATTTACCAATGCAAGTGAACGATAATAATTCATAGTTGAGGAGAATGTAAATTTACCAGTTCAAGTACACTATCACCATACTCTTCTAAGACACTCCCCCTTCTAATACGGTTGTCAAGAATAATGAGACATTTCCTTGGCAGGTCGAAAACGTACAACACAAAATGATTCTCAAGTGCAATAGGGAAGAAGAACTAGCATCAGGGAAAGAAACAATTGTAAGGTCACTGACAAATAAAGGTTAATTTCATGTTAAGTAATAACACATTTTGAAAACTTTGACAAGACATTCACGACTTCTATTTAAATAGACTACTACAAAGTCTTACAATTTAATTTCAATTACTAAATGAAGTGAGGGACTCACTAGTTCAATGGATGCAAGATCAATCCACTCAAACTCATTTAATTCTACTTCGATGCGGCGCTTGAAAGGTTTGTAACGATGATCATCAATAGAAGCACCTGTGTTCTTCATTAATAACAACTGCACAATGAAGATAAAATTTTAGTAATGTGAAAATGTTGGAAATAGTAAACCAAACACATGAAAACAATGACCAAACTTACATATGTAAGTGTACTAAAAAAGAATCATGTGGGATTGGTTGGATTCCCATCCTTTTCTTTGTAGTTTAGATATGCCGACCAAGAATCTATGACAAAGCTTGAGATATAGTGATACGGTTTTAATGACAACAGTTGATCCCAACCAAGGACATTATTTTTGAACTCAAATAACGTATTACTGCACAAAAAACAGTAATAGAATTATGATTAGCAGCAGATATGTAAAGATGAACTATGTAAATGAATATAAAATATTAAATCTTCTGTATGTAATTACCAACTGTTATCCACAGAGCCGTGGCCAGTGAACACATAATTTGAAATCTGATATTGCATTGATGTCAAAGGTATGAAGGGATTCGTGTCGTCAATAGCATCAAGGAGAGGTTCACGAAGGACTCTGCTAAAATGATATTGATTCCCTTTTTTCGGATATAAAGATGGACGATCAAGACAATTTCTTTCTTTTTTTACCCCGCTCCGGTCTTTGCATAAAACAGAAGAGTCCTCATCTTCTAGGAACACACCTAAATCTGAATAACACAAAGAGGCGTTTGTAGGCGCATCCTTATTCCTTTCAAAGAATTAATTTTCTCACTTTACGAAGAGCCGCTATGTGTTTGCTAGCAGAAGTGGGTTGTTTGTTGAAAACCTGGTCTGTTTGATATGACGTTTGAATTGGTGTTTCAGTTAAATGAGCAAGAATTTCTATCGGTGGCACTTCTGCACAGCTTGTTCCTAAGGTAGCCCTAACTATGTCATGTTTGTCCCTCACAGTCTGTTTTATGCGTGGCCAGTTACAAGATGGATCAACAATCCCATCTTGAATGGGGCTGTTAGGAACATCAATCAACAAAGGATAAGAGGAGTTTTTTTAAGATGCTACACGAAGTGCGGTGAACTCTAGGACGATTAACAATCTCGTCTATTGTAGGGCTGTCGGCAACATCAATTATCGCAACAGAAGAATATTTTTTGCCAACTGTTTGTAAAGTATGACAAATGCTAGGATGATGTACTACTCCTATTGTAGGACTGTCGTCGAAACTTCAATTATCAAAGCAGAAGAAGAGTCTGTGGTGAATCTTGATGGAGGTTGACAAACAGTAGGTGAATCAGGACTGATTTGCACAACCATAGTGACATCTGTGTTCTTCAGTTTTAAATGTTGTTTTTTTTAAATATAAAAAGAAAAAAAACATATTAGACATAAACATAAAGCCTTTAAAAATACAGATATCCAGAAAGAACATGCTAAACATTAAGAAAGTACATGAAGAAAATACATCCTAAATATTAAGCCATAGCAAACAAAAGAACATCAAAATTATTAGGAAATAATGTGTACAAATTTCGACATATTAATATGAAGCACAGGTATCCAGAAAGTAAATGCTAAACATTAGTAACAAACTACATCAAAATCATTAGCAAACAATTCGTATAAATTCCGACATATTGATATGAAGGACACGTATCCAGAAAGTAAATGCTAAACATTAAAAAAGTACATGAAGAAAATACATCCTAAACATTTAAAAATACTAAGCCATAACAAAGTATATCAAAATCATTAGGAAACAATGCGTATAAATTTAGACATATTGATGCACCTGAGAAATAATAGTAGGACTGATTTATAATGAACATCTTCGAACATTAACGACTAAGGAAACTATGTTAAATTCAAGCGAGATGAAAAGTAAACACAGTTGTTTTTAGCAAATAATTAAAGGCAAAGAATATAACCTTCATTCCGATAGAGAGCGATAAGAGTAAATGAACGATCCGAGAATGAGAAAACGTGTACAATCTAATTGACAGTTTATCAAAAAGTAATAAGATATTATTAAAGAGAAGAAGTTTAAAGTGGCGGTTTTTTTTAAAAAAATTGGGTCATACTATAATTCCACAAGTCCATTTTTTATTTTATTTTTCTTTTTTTGTTTATTCCAACTACTAGAACCATTTGAAACTCTACTTTTATATACCCATTTTATAATTTAAAACTTCAGATTAGGTCAAATTAGGATATATGGCCATTTAACACAATGGTAATGTTATAATTTGTCAATGTATTTTCTAAAAGTTCTAAATGTACTTTTTCGACATTCATAATGTACAAATTAGATCAAGTTGTTGGATTACGAACGACCACAAGATAAAAAGACACCATAGAGGGGCCGAGTGAACGCTTGTTGGGGCGGGATTAAAACTAGGGGACCAAGTATCCTAGAACGGCATGGGAAAGGGTTTACGGTTGGATTATGAACGGCCACAAGACCAAAAGACACCCTAGAGGGGGCGACTGAACCCTTGTTGGGGACGGGATTAAATCTAGGGGGTCAGGTATCCTAAAATGGGACGGGAAAGCGTTTAGGGTTGCATTAGGCAGACCGCTACCGCGAATCCACCTAATCCAACTCTAAAGCCTTTCCCTTATGTGTGGTTTGTATAGCCGCAAGACCAAAAGACACCCAACAAGGGGCGAGTGAATCCATTTTTTGGGAAGGGATTAAAAATAGACCTTTGACAGTTTATTAAACAGGTTTTCCTGTTTACACTGTATATATTATGTAATTTATCTAAACAGTTTAATTAAAATGTCCATTATCTATATTGATAATGTGCATGTTTTGATAATTAGGTGCAACTAAAATATCATTAAGCACTGTTTGGAAAATGTACATTATATTATATTTAAAGGTACATTAAATTATTTTAAAAAGAACATGAAAGATTAATTAAATTGTAATGCATGTGATCGTTTAATAAGATAGAAAACTTCAAAAGTTCATTCATATACTTAGATTATGATGTCGCTATAGATAGATCTTTGACGTGATTTTAGACCTATTTCCCTGTTTTCAATGTATAATAGAAATAAATGTGCTTTCAATTTAATTTAAATGTCCATTATGTATGTTTATAATGTGCATGTACTGTTTTACAAAAGAGATTTAAAAGGACTGAAATGTACATTATATTATTTTGCTAATTCAAAGACATCATAAGTCGCTATTCAAGGAGATAATAACGTTCAAGTAAACAGCACGCCAAAAATAGACAAAAAGTACTTTAATTAAGTGCAACAAAACATTGGTTCACAAATTCAACATTTTGCTTATGCAATTACAAATCATTACACATACTAACGTACACTAGAATTTAAAACATCATACTACATGAACAGGGGATGTCATCGGACAAATTCTAACATATTGCGTAGATAATATCTGAACATTAAATGTAATCACTAGCTTTAGAGAAATGACCCTTCTTCGCATGATCAGCAACAGTTTCATGGCAATCGTTGTGCTCGAACATAAGTAATGTGCATAGATATTTGTATCGTAACACTTTAAGCACGCTCATTTTGCAAAAACAAGCCAACAATTAACAAGATAGGCAAACCACAATGAACATGAATTTATTTAAAATAAGAACCAACACTCACGTCATTTTTCATCAGGCCACATTTCCAAGAGATTAATCCCATAAATGTTTGCATGTGTCTCATTGTGTATATACCACAGTCATCAACATTGTAGTTATTTCTCCAACTAAGCTTTGCAACAACGGGATCCATAGCCAACACAATGTTGCTAGAGTCAGAAGTTTTTGGGTTCTCACCCAAAAACCTTCCAAAAGCATCAATCTATGACAAAACATTGTAAACCAGTGTTAAGCGTGACTAATAGTCAAAAGTCAATAGAACAACAAAAATGTGTCAAATTCAAACATACTGTTAACAGTGGAGATACACCATATTTCTTGATGGCCTCTTCATCTGAGAGTGAGTTGTCAAGAATGACGAAATGCTTCCTCACCAGGTCAACCACGTATAAGAAAAAGTGTTTCTCGTGTACAATTGGGAAAAAAAACTGAAATTACAAAACAAATGACGTACAACCATAAGTACAGTCAAACTCTTCAAAGGGTACATTTTAACTAATCATGAGGCACATGTAAAAAATGAGAACAGTACATTGCAATATAAAGTGACCTTATTTAATACAAACGCAAAGAAAATTCCCTTTGACTCAAGCAGTTCAAATAAAACAAAAGCAGAATGCAGACATGGAATGATAGTATGACTCATGGTCTATGTTCCCAACGTGTGCATATAGTTGCAACTGCTCATGCATATTAGATATTCCCCACATTGAGAAATTACAACATTAACATTGTAAATGTTTAAAAAGTACATTTAGTACGTTTAGAAAGTACATTGAGAAATTATAGCATTAACATTGTGTTAAATGGCCATTTATCCTACTTTGGCCTAATCAATTTTTTAATATAAAATGGGTATATACAAGTTGAGGTTCAAATGAGTTTAGTAGTTGGAATTAATCAAAAAAAGAAAGGACTTATGCGATAATAGTATGTCTCAATTTTTTAAAAATGCAATACAACAATGGCAAAGAAAATTGCAAAGTATGTCAAGCAAACAATAACAACTTACGAGTGCGATTGAAGCTATGTCTATTCCCGGGAAAAGCTGCAACTCCATTTTTACACGAGCCTCGAATAATTCATAAATTTTTTCATCACTTAAACCTGGGCTGGGTTTCGCTAATACAGACTGCATGGGAAAGTAACGAAAGAGGGAAGTACAATATTTCAAAATACATATTACACACAGCATTTAAGAGTGTATGTAAATGTACTTACATGCACAAGCGTGGTAAAAAAGAACCGCTTCGGAGTACCAAGACTGTTTTCTTCCTCTTTACAATTCAAATATGATGACCAGCAATCAATTACAACACTCGAAACATGTTCAGACGGCTTTAATGACCATAAATGCATTCGCGTTGTAAAATAAGTCTTGTACGAATATAAGTGCTCACTAGAGCAAAAAATATATTAAATTACTTGTCAGGTGTGAAACACTGAAAATGACATACACAAAATGGTAATTTAGGCAGTACACATTTTAGATTACCTGCAACGACGATTGTTAGTGCCCCCACTGAAAACATAATCACCACTTGAAGGTGCACCGCAAGAAGAGGTGTTAACACATTGGTGTCATCTTGGATAGCGAAAAACAACGGATCAAAACGAGATGATCGTTGCTTGTTCTTTGGATAGAGGTATATAAGAAGGACTTGCCATGAAATGAACCCTTTTGGTAGTCAAGAAGATTCACTAGTGACACGGCGATCCCGTTTAACCCCTTTAGCTGCGGCTAACCTTGCCTCACTCTCAGAAAAGTCTTTCTCCACCCC
>NC_133538.1:108793093-108803093 GCF_048544455.1 Silene latifolia
CAAATGGGATTGGACATTCATCAGTGACAAAATGAAGGGTGTTGAGAAAGTATTAGAGAAAGAGTTCCCTCAAGCTACAAGGAGGATTTGTGCACAACACTTGTACTCAAATTTCAAAGAAAAATTTCCTGGGCCTTTGTATCATCATCTATTTTGGACTACAGCCAATGCAACATCTTTTTATGTGCATAATAAGATGTTGGACAAGATGGGAAGTATGTCACCAGCAGCTGTAGGGTACTTGTTAAATGTGCCACAACAATGGTCCAAGCACCAATTTGATCCAGAGGTTGCCTGTGACCACAATACATCTAACTTTGTGGAATCATTCAATGCTCTGATCAATGATTTGAGGGAGAAACCAATACTGGACCTAATGGAAGGGATAAGAACAAACTTCATGGAAAAATTTGCTGAAAGGAAAGACTTGAGTGAGAAGGTGGAAATGAATGGTCCAACCCCATATGCTGCTGGTATACTTGAGACAAATTGTGCACACTCTAGAATTTATGGGGCAATTAGAGGAGGTAATGGTGAATTTGAGGTGTATGAAGGTGGCTCAAGGTTTCCTGTAAACCTCTTAACTGGTACATGTTTGTGTGGAGAATGGCAAATCACAACAATTCCTTGTAAGCATGCTTGTAGAGCTATATATGCTAACAGGGAAGAACCAGTCCATTATTTGCATGGTTATTACACTGGTCAATGCTATAGGCTGACTTATTTAGATCATATGCATCCATTACCAGATAAGGACCATTGGCCAAGATTTCAATTTCCTGAAATTTTACCACCAGTCCAAGAGAGGGGAATAGGAAAACCAACAAAACAAAGGAAAAGAAAGCCTGATGATCCAAAGAAAAGGAAAGGCAAGAGAGCAACTACCATTACTTGTTCTATTTGTAAGACATCTGGTCATAATGCAAGGTCATGTCAAGGAGGTCCCATGGCAAAACAAAAGAAGGCTGCTGCTGCTTCTAGTGAAGCTATTGGAGGTGTTGCTCCAACAAGTGGATGAGGTCGTAAAAGAACAAGAAATGATGGAGCTTCATCAAGCCATCCTTAGTTTGGTATGTTATAGTTAGTGACTATGTTTTAGTTTTAAGTTTATATTTTGAATTTCAGTTCATCTTTTAGAAGTTAGAGTCAGTCCATATTTTGGGGGCATATTCTGATGGGTAACTTTTTGCTAAGACAATTGCTAGTTTGGGCTGAAATAAGTAAGATGATAGAAAAACATTGAACAATCATGATGTAAACTCAAGTGATTATGAAGAAGCAATATTTTGATATATAAATCATCACATCTAACTAGTACATGTTGTTGATCCTACATTCTCTTTATTTGTTATCTTTTAGTACAACAAATAATAAAAACATGTACATGATTAATGCAACTTTGATGCTAAAGTTAAGAAATTTTGACATCTCTTGAATTATCTTCTCTTGCTCCTTTATGCTTGTCTTCATATCTTGTGCGATCTTCTCCAACTGTTGGTTTAATACTTGTTCAACTTCGCCCATTGCCCTATAATTGTTTGTTGCTTCACTTTTAACTTTGTACCATTGGAACCATCCACAAGAATCACATTTATGGTACAACTTGAATGGGTTTGCCGGAGTAGGTCCAGAAGTTCTTAATTGAGATCTTATATTGCATCTTGGACAAATTTTGTTTTCCACTTGAATTCCATTATTTGGAGATATGCTTGTATGAGACATATTAATTGTTTATTTTGGTGGGTTGAGTGTGTTTATTTGGTGATAAGCTTCTATAGAATGTTGCAGGATGCTCTAATTTTATACAAAGATTCCAACGGCTAGTGTTTGGGTTAAAATTCACACAATAAGGAAAGCCCACTTAGTAAGTAATGGATCATAAAGGAAGGAGTGGAAGAAGGGGAGCCCACGATTGGGAGCAAGGGCGCTGAAAGGGGTAATGGGCCAGCAGGCGCGTATAGAAGGAGGTCAAAGCCCACTGAAGGAAGCATCCGTGTTTAGGAAAGATAAGTCACGAAGATCAAGGAGAATTGAGGGAGATAGTGAGATATGGAAAGAGTTATTATGGAAGTGCTAGCAAGATTTACATTACGCATCAATTGTATTCATCCTCCCATTTAAAGATAGTGCAATATTTGGCAGGGTACCGCCCCTCCCGCGGTTGTTCCCACATTGGATTTTCCGCGTCACCAAATCTTACGTGTCAATTTATATTTCGTGCTTTATTTCCTAATTAAAATATCAAATACAAACGATCAAATCAAGCAACCAACGAGTACGACCGCATTGACCTAATACAATTAACTTGGTAAAAATCACCTAAACAGTTTGGTGCCTACCGTGGGGCATTGTGGTCGTCAATCGTTGATAATCTAAATACACCATGGATAAGCAAGTATCAGAAGCCGTGTCAGGGAGTATTCAACCGTCGTTGCCACCAAATTCTACTCAAATCCCGCATCAACGGTGTCAACGCAGGATCCTGGGCACACCTCAAGAACCATACCCACAGCAAAAATTTCTTTGCCTCCTATAACCCTACTGTTACAACTCAAGCCAGATCAGATAATGGAACAGCGAGCTCAGGCCTCACCCCACTGCCCAATCCAACACAAATCTTGCTCGCTGGCGTAGAGAACCTTCAAAAAACTATGGAAAACATGAGAAAAGACAAGAAGAAAGCTGAAGCTGAATCAAGGAAAAAAGACAGAGAGCTCTGGGCACAGATAGACATTCAAGCAGCAATCTGCCACATCGGCAAGCAAGGTAGGTGAAGGAAGAGCTCCAGTAGTGGATCTAACACAGAGGGCATCAGACTGCAGGAATCCACCGCGACAGATACCAGCTGAACTAGTAACGAGGCTGGATCTAGCTCTAGTCTCGTCAGATGAAAGAATAACCCCACAAGGGTTGGGATATCTCACACCATATAACTGTCCGCCAGCCAGTCACGTGGAAGCACGAACAGGTGGCACCCCTGTTGATAATTTCGTAGCAACCGGCCAGACACCTGGAGCAGGGTCCGCGGTAAACCCACAGGTGAACTGACAGTAAGGAACAATCATAACCTCAACCCCCCTAGCTGCCGGAACACATCAGAACCTTCAAGAGTTTGGGTCACAAGGTAGCGCATTGAATCGACAAGCGGTGACAGGACCCAGTTCGAGCAAAGATAACAAATCGGCAGTACTTGGAGTTAAGAGAGATGCTAAGCAGGGTTCCAGGATTGCCACCCCTACTTGAGAAAGTAGCACCTGATAATTTTGCCGACTCGCCATTCGTGGACGCCATATCCATCACAACCATGCCAAAGGGATTCACAAATCCAAATATGCCTCTCTTTGACGGCACACCATATCCCTTTGACCATATAAGCCAGTACAAGCAGAAGATGATGACAGTAACATCCTTAGGGCAGGTCAAGGAAGCTTTCATGTTTAAAGGATTCAGATCCACCTTAACGGGGCCGACACTTCGATGGTTTGTGAGTCTACCCAACAGGTCGATCTTCACATTTGCTGAGTTAGTAAACGCATTTACCCAACAGTTTGCAAGCAGCCAGAAGCCACAAAAGCACGCAGGAGATTTATACAGAATCATCCGGGGGCGTGAGAAACCATTGGAGAATACGATACTAGATTCAACAATGAGAAGGTGGCAGTACAAGAATGTGATGTTTCAACGGCAGTAGAAGCTTTCAGGAGAGGCCTCCACCATGACTCTAACTTGTAAAAGCAGCTAATTATGCACCCTTGTCATAGCTTTGAAGCGGTATAAGAAAAGGCAGCAGCCGCAATCAGATTGGAGGAAGACATTCAAGCCAGAGCCAGCCTGCCTAATACACCAAGCGTCTGCAGCACCTCAGCCGTAGAAGACTTAGGAAGAAAACAATCTACAAGTAAAAGGGACGAAAGGTATAGGCCATATGGAAGGGGGAGTCAACATAATCGAAGAAAATCAGCTACTCCCTACTCTGGCAGAGTATGGATTCACTACAGGCATCAGAGGAATCCTGAAAGCACTCAAGGAGATGGGAGATGGAGTAAGATGGCCCAAGCCACCAATAGAAGGACATGCACGGCGAAAAGATAGCAAGAAGAAGTGTGAGTTCCATCGTGACATTGGGCATAACACCGAGGACTGCTACACACTACGAAGAGAGATCAAGCGCCTGTATGAGCAAGGTGAGCTGAGCCACCTATTACCACATGGGGGCAAGCAGCAGAATAAAGTAGGCTCCGCGAAACCTGAAAATCCACCCACATGCACCAAGATAATAAACGTGATAACAGGCGGCTCAGACCTAAGTGAACTGACGTACTCAGCAGCTAAAAGACATGCCACTAAGACCAAAGGAGATAGACCAGCAAATTCTTGCAGAATTTCACACATTGATTTACCAGCTGTCATCTTTGATGAAGGAGACACATATGACGAAAGGGAACATCACGACGCACTCATTATCACCTTGTCAATGTCTAACTGCACAGTTAGAAAGGTCTTGGTACATACAGGCAGCTCGGTCAACCTGATTATGTTAAAAACTATAGAAAACATGGGATTCAGCGAGAAGGATTTACAAAAGAAAACTAACCCGCTGGTAGGCTTCAGTGGGGAAACAGCCAACTCACTGGGCGAGATAGTCATCCCAACCTATGTGGGAGGGGTCAACAAGCAAGTCAGATACCTGGTCATAGACGGACCCTCTACCTTCAATGTCATCCTGGGAAGGTCGTGGCTACACCAGATGAAAGTAGTCCCTTCAATGTACCATCGGTGCATAAAGTTCCCCACATCATGGGGGGTAGAGACAATACGGGGAGATCAGGAGGAAGCTAGAGGCTGCTACAAGAAGGCACTAAAGTGCACTGCCAGCCCTCCCACATAACAATTATAGAAGCAGCCTGTCCAGGATGGGTACATTGAGCCCTTAGCTGAAGAACTAGATCAAATCAACCTGGACAAGCTGCACCCAGAGAGAACTGTGCTAATTGGAGCTGGATGCACAGGAAGCTTGAGACAACAACTAATCAAATTTTTGCAAGATAACATGGACTGTTTCGCATAGTCGCACGACGACATGATAGGGATAGACCCATCCATCATAACACATAAACTCAGTGTGGATCCAAAGTGTAAACCCATCCAGCAGAGAAGAAGGAAGTTTGCAGCAGAAAGAAATAAGGTAATTAATCAAGAGGTAGATAGCTTTACGCGTGAAAGAAAATAAGAGAGGTAAAATATCCAGAGTGGTTGTCCAATGTGGTGGTAGTACCTAAGAAGAATGGAAAGTGGAGAGTATGCGTGGACTTCACCGACCTCAACAAAGCATGCCCTAAAGATCCCTTCCCACTGCCTCATATCGATGCAAGGGTAGATGCGACAGCTGGACATGAGATGCTGACATTTCTGGACGCATGGAGTGGTTATAATCAAATCAAAATGTATCCTGCAGATCAGGAGAAGACGACATTCATGTCTGAAAGAGGAATATATTGTTACAACGTCATGCCATTTGGCCTAAAGAATGCAGGCTCCACATATCAGAGGCTGGTCAACCGCATGTTTAAAGAGTAGATAGGAAGAACTATGGAAGTATACATCGATGATATGGTGGTGAAATCAGAGAAAGCCAAAGATCATATGCGACACCGGCGAAACATTCAAACCCACGAGGAATACAAAATGAAGCTAAATCCATATAAATGCACCTTCGGGGTATCATCTGGCAAATTCTTAGGCTACATTGTAACACAAAGAGGGATAGAATCCAACATCGAGCAGATCAAGGCTGTTTTGTAATTAGAGTCACCTGAGAAGCCTAAGGACGTTCAAAGACTAGCTGGCAAAGTAGAAGCCCTAAGCAAGTTCATCTCAAGATCCTCAGATAAGTGCAGGTTATTCTACGACATACTAAGGAAGAGCCAAAAGTTCGAGTGGACCGCAGACCACGAGCAAGCATTCAGAGAGTTGAAACACTACCTCAGTAACCCACCACTGCTGTCAAAACCGGAACCAGGAGAACCACTGTTCCTCTACCTGGCCGTCACAGAGGTGGCAGTGAGTAATGTTCTAGTCAGAGAGCAGGAGAAGGAACAGAGGCCAGTATACTATGTAAGCAAGTCTTTGCTGCCAGAAGAGACTAGGTACACATCTCTCGAAAAACTAGTACTAGCTCTGGTAGTAGCATCTTATAAGCTGTGCCCCTATTTTGAGTCCCACACCATACATGTTGTGACCAACTACCCGCTGAAGTCTATCATGAGGAAGCCTGAACTGTCAGGTAGAATGTCAAAATGGTATGTACACCTTAGTGGGTATGATATCCAAAGATGACCCCGAAACACAATCAAATCGTCGTAAGCATTAGCGGACTTTGTCTCGGACTTCACCGGCCATCCAAAATCGCGGCGATGAGGAAATCCTCGCCTTAGAGGGAAACAGGGACGTGGAGATCTGGCAGATGCACATCGATGGAGCCTCCAATCAAAGGGGGGAAGGAGTAGGGTTAATCCTGCGATCACTACAGGGGGATTTGATAGAACAAGCAGTAAGATGTGAATTCAAGGCAACCAATAATGAAACAGAATAAGAGGCTTTGATACTAGGAATGCAGCTAGCTATGGAATTAGGAGTCAGGCACCTGCACATATCCAGTGACTCTCTGCTAATAGTCAACCACGTAAATGACAAGTTTATAGCCAGAGATTCAAAGATGATTGCATACTTAAAGGTAGCAAAGGAGTTAAAGCAAAAATTCAAAACTTGCAAGCTCAAGCAGATTCCCAGAGATCAGAATGTGGAAGCAGATGCCTTAGCAACTCCGGGGCAACGTTGGCCGACGAACTATCCAAAGCATTCCCATCGCACACATGCTGGAACCTTCTATCCAGAAGACAGATGAAATAGACAGAGGAGAACTGGAGGACCAGCGGGACAAAGTGGGAGTTCGAGACATGACCACGGAGGTCGGGAAGACTCCCGACCACCGACCAACCAGCTATACGGTAGATGACCGGATTGGCGCACACCCTACCTAGACTGGCTGCGTCATAGCAAGCTGCCAGATGACAAGAAGGAAGTAAGAACTTTCAGAGTAAAGGCCTCCAGATTTATATTAATTAATGATACACTCTTTAGGAAGTCATTGACAGGTCACTACTTACGATGCCTGGACAAGTAGGAAGCACGGACCGTGTTACATGCTCTCCACAGTGGTGAATGTGGAAACTATGCAGGGGGCAGGAGTCTGTCAAATAAAGCTCTGAGACAAGGATACTTCTGGCCCACAATGAGGGAAAATGCAGCAGAATACGTACGCAAGTGTGACGCCTGCTAGCGCTCAGCACCAATGATCCATCAGCCAGCAGAGCCCTTACACCCTATCATTTCTCCCTAGCCGTTCATGATATGGGGTATGGACATAATAGGCCCCCTACTAAGAGCCACAGGGAACAGGATATGGATGCTGGCGATGACAAGTTTCTTCTTCAAGTGGATAGAGGCAGAAGCATTCACAGAAGTGAAGGACAAACAAGTCATCTCTTTCATAAAACGCAATATCATCTGTAGGTTTGGTATCCCGTCAGAGATCATATGTGACAATGGCTCACAATTCATCTCCGACGATGCTGAGGGATACTACGCGAGATGGAACATCACCTTGAAAAAATCAGCACCCAGGACTCCAAAGTCTAATAGGCAAGCTGAGTCCAGCAACAAAATTATCATGGATAATCTGAGAAGGAGGTTACAAGAGTTAGGAGGAAAGTGGGCAGATGAATTGCCACTGGTGTTATGGTCAGATACAATGACGCCAAATATAGCAACAGGCCAAATACCCTTCAGCCCGGTGTTTGGTGCGGAAGCAGTCATTCCGTCAGAGGTTCTGGTTCCCACTCACATGTATGGATGTATGACAGGGGAACTGAACAGGGCAGAGATGGTCAGGAGCCTGTACACAGTAGACGAGCTGCGAGCAAGTGCAAAAATACGTCTAGCTGCCTACAAGCAGTCAGTGGCCAGGAGTTACAACAAGAATGTGAAAGTCAGGCTCTTAGAGGTAGGAGACCTGGTTCTCCGTGAAGTGTTCCAGAACACTAAAAATCAAAAGGCAGGTAAATTCGCCTATAAATGGGAAGGACCATACCAGGTAGATGGAGTTGTTGGCCATGGTGCATACAGACTGATGACTATGGACGGTCAAATCACACAACGCCCATGGAACATACTTCACCTGAAGAGATATTAATTTTAAAAAGAAGTAGATTTTAGCCTACAGGGTAATGTACTATGGAAAGCCAAATTATTTTAAAATAAAAGAAAGTCCGGTAGTAGGCATACTACCAATTTCATTGCCATTTCCGGTCTTTCTGACTCTTTCAAATTTTAAACTGCTATTGGATGGTGTGGTCCGCGGCGTCCCCGGGACCACAATTGCTGCAGTACCCCATGAGATGGCGTCAGGTACTTCACATCATTCTAATAGACTTTTCTGTTTTCAGGCTTCTCTAAGTACATCACTCTGAATCCTAATGTCCATGGTACGTTGAAAGTGTATCTAGCAGGACTATCAACTACCAACGCGGGGTGACAAGGCACATGGCACTGCAACATGCCTAACCTACTTTCTCTACTAGGAGCACCCTCACCAGGCGGACTGTGGAACATACGAAAGGCAGCCTGGTTGACAGCTAAAAACGCTTACCCAACGACCCCTGATACCACCTCCTGGACGTAGCTCGCACTAATCGCAATCAATCAGGGCCCCAGCATGCATGCACACATATATGGAATGTAGGGATCTCTGCGCTACCAGAATCCTGCTGCGTCCCATCGGTCCTAGAATGACGATAAACTTGCCTAAAGTACGCCCCTGTTGGCTCTAAAATATGAACACACTTTGCGTCATGAACAAGGTGAAGTAGTCAAAATTGCGGCATACGCCTAAATCAGCCATCAGGCTGACACGGCAGCTAGCTGAGTCTAAATCAGCCTTTTTAGGCTTGACACGACTGGTCTAAATCAGCCTGTAAGGTTGACATGGCCACCCTTCCTTACAATGCGGTACATGCGTAAATCAGTCTACAGACTGACACGGCAGCTAGCTGAGTCTGAGTCATCCTTCTCAGGATGACACGACTCGCCTAAATCAGTCAACAGGCTGACACGGCAACCTCCTAAACTAAGAAAAACGTAATTTAACACACAGTATATATTTAAAACTTTCCAAACTAGGGCAATGGGTATTCCAAAAATCTGGCCGAAAATACGGCCCCAGAGTTTAATCACCACCATGGCGAGCTACCAGAAAAGTGTTTCAAAATATTACAAGTCTGCCACCAAAGGGCCAGACTACCAAAAGTTCACAGATATAAAAAAAAAAAAAAAACTTCTTAATTGTCGGTCACATTAATGACCTCCACATCTGGCATCTTTTTTGCCTCCTCCTGCTGACCATCTATTTCAGGTACGGGACCACCTTGCACACCCTTAGCTACCACAGCTTCCTGAGCTCCACGGATCCTGGGGCAACCCGGATCCTCAAGAAGATCCCGCTCGGCCCGGTATGAAGACAATTCACTTCGCCAACTTCGGGCATCAGGATGCTCAGGTCAGGTTTCACCGGGTACAGGGTCTCCAACTGCCTCTCTTCTTCTTGAATAGCTTGCAGAGTTGGAGGCTCCTCAAGGGCAGCACGCATTCCGCTGATCTTTCCCCGCCAGGTGGCATATGCAATAATGTTTGAGGCCAGGGTAATCAGCTCACTGATCCTCTCCTCAGAGCGCTTCAAGGAGTCAGAGAAAGTGGTGCAAACCTCCTGGGTACGAGCCAGCTGATCAGCCCCTTCCTTCAGCTTCTTCTTTGTGCCGGCTAGATCTGCCTTCAGCTCAGCCACCCGTCCTCTCAAATTAGCGCACTGCTTCTCTAGATTAGCGACAGACCCAACCAGCTCCCTATTCTTGGCGCTAGTAGCACGGCTGGTGGTTTGCACTATGTT
>NC_133538.1:108808093-108820593 GCF_048544455.1 Silene latifolia
CCATACTACTGCTCTGAATGTGGGAAAATGGGCCATCAAGCCAAATCTTCTAAACATGGGAAAGCCAGGAAAGCTGCTCCTGCTCAAGCTCCTAAGAAGGTTTACAAACCTATTTCTAAGGACTCCTCTAAAGGTTCTAAGCCATGTCTGCTAGGTGGTACCTCAGGGACCATGACTGGTGCTACTAACTCCCTTAACACTCCTGCTAAGGATGGCACCCTAGTTTCATGCTCCTCTGAAAAGCATCTAGAATGTAGCTGGAAGGGGAGGGTGACTAGTTCTCAAATAGCCTTGAAGAGAGACAAGTCATCTTTATCTCTTGACCCAAATAATCGATTTTCCCCTTTGACTGATCAAACTGATACTACTGATCCTGGAACTGATGATGCTGATACTCCCATTACTGTTGTTGATGATACTACTGGCACTGATCCTTGTGCTAGCACTACTCTTGAACCCTGTATGCTAGGTGGTACCTCGGATAGTCCTGATGAACAGGATGGTGTGCTGATTGAGAATTCTGCTGGCTCAGAATGTACTGCACTAGGCCACCAGATTCCTGTTCAAGTAACACCCTCCTATCTTCAGGCTTTTGAAATGCATCAAGAATGCAACAAGGTGACACAGTCTGAGGAAACTCAAATAGCATTGAAGAGAGCTTCCTTCTGTGATTCTGGAGATCAGATAGTTACTGCTACAACCATCATGAGCACCTCACAAGAAACTCTGAACATTCTTACTGTCAAAGCTGAATTAACTAGAGAGAACACATGGATAGGGGAACCAAAACTTCCTGACACTCAACAATAAAGATTTCTTCTTGGAACATTCGAGGTGGGAATGACCCCCTTAAGCAGCAGGAGGTTCTTGATTTTATCAAGCTCCATCAGGTTGATATTATGGGTATGTTGGAAACCAGAATAAAGGAACAGAAAGCTAAAAAGGTTATTAGTTCCAAATTTAAAGTTTTTAAAGTAGTTTGCAATTATAGTGCTCATATAAATGGCAGAATTTGGCTCATTTAGAAACCTAGCAAGGTGGATATTCACCCCTTAATCATTTACTCTCAGTTCATACACTGTGAGGTACTTCATCATGCCACCTGTAGTAAGTTTCATCTCACTATGGTCTATGCCAGTAACCAGGCTAGAACTCGTGATGATCTTTGGACCAATCTTCTTGCTATCAGTAAGCAGGTCCATAAGTGGATTATTCTTGGTGATTTTAATGTTATCAGAGATGTCAATGAACGGATTAGTAATACCCCCCCCCCCCCCAAACCTAGCTGATATTTTGGATTGCAACTCCTGTCTGCTTCAGTGTGGAGTTGAGGATATTACTAGCTCTGGTTGTGAGATGACTTGGTCTAATAAGCAGGATATTAATACCCTAGTCTGGTCTAAACTGGATAGGGTCTGGCAGGCCCAGTACCCTGCTACCTCTGCCGACTTTCTTCCTGCAGGAGTGTCTGATCATTCCCCTATACTTGTCACTGTCTTTAAGGATAAGCATCCTGGCTCACGGTTTAGCTTTCTTAACTGTTGGATTGATCATCCTACTTATCCTAGTTTGGTCCAGGAACCCTGGATAGAATCTGTCCAAGGCTCTCTCATTTTTACACTCTTTAGTAGATTAAAAAATGTCCAAAAAAGATTGAGAACTTTGCACAAGGATAATTTTACCCAAATTGACCATAGAATCAAAACTTGTAGGGATCAACTTTATGACTGTCAAAAGAGCATTCAAGATAATATTTCCTCAACTTCTCTCTATGCTCAGGAAAGGGAACTCATAGGCAAATATATTAAGCTCAGAGCTGCTGAAAGCACAATTTTGAAGCAGAAAGCTAAAATTGATCATATTGCCTATAATGATTCATCTTCAAAGTATTTCTTTTCTTGGATTCATGAGAGGCAACAGAAGCAAATTATTGGCCACATTCAGGATAAATATGGGAATGAGAGAGTTGGCCTGACCAGTGTTGCTGATGGATTTATTGACTATTATCAGAATCTTCTTGGTCAATCTCACTCTACTTCTCCTCTTGATGTCTCTTTCATTCAGACTGGCTCTTGTGTTCAGGAGGAGGATATTGCTGCTCTTATTGCCCCCATTGATATTGATACGTGCAATTTGTATAGTCTTTTTAGCCTATTTTAGCACGTATTTATATGCACTTTCATACTGTTTATATTGCATTTTGCCCCCGAATTGGCTACTTTGGTTCGTTTTGTAGAAATGAACGCGAAAGTAGTGGAATAGTACCATTTTTCGTCCTTTTTGCATGCATTTTGAGGAGACGGGATTTTTCGGAGTGAGTCTCTGCATTGGGAAGCGTGAAGGCACGGTTTACGAGGCAGTCGGGTACAAGATTGGGCTGATTTGAAGGAAGAATACTCGATCGAGTGGTTTTATTACTCGATCGAGTGGTTTCTGTGGCCCCGGTTGATCGATCGAGTGGATTTCTATTCGATCAAGAAGTGCTGGAAAGTGGAGTTACTCGATCGAGTAACATTTATGTTCGATCGAGTACCTTATCTGGAGTTTTACTCGATCGAGTGGTTTCAAACTACTCGATCGAGTGGTTTAGGCTTTCGTGGGCTTTAATTAGCCCGTGAACTTGATTTAGCTTTTGAACTTAGTTTATTTTCTAGTTAAACGCAACTTTACTAGGTCATTAGCATCTAATCTTTCATCTAATTCATTATCTATCATTTTTGAAGACTGCGTTGCTTTCATCCTTCATTATAACTTTGCTTTCGGGGTTATTTAGCTCGGATTTTGTCGTTCTTTACGCCGGATTCTTGCGATTGTAATATCTTTCTCCTTTCTTAATAATAATCTCTCTTTCATTTACTTTAATTGTTCGTTTTACTTCATTTATTTCTTTGCCCTAATTACTTTTATGCAATTTAATTATCGTTTCATTATGTTTATTGTTAGTTCATTCATCTTTATTAGTTTTGGTAATATTAATAGCGATATGAGTAGCTAAATTTGTTTCATGTTGGGATTAGGGGATCTATGGTAGGAATGTGACGATGTAGTGAATAAGTTAGATGAATTAATTGTGAGATTCTGTCACCATAGCAATATAACTGTATTTATCGGCTTAGTTGAGTGCACGCTTCTGAGTCACCTTTTTAATCTGGTTAAATTTAATCCTGGATCGGAAGATTGGACTAAATAGACCTGCTATGAACAGCAGACTACCCTGACAAGGACGGAAGTTAAGTTAGTGGAAGTTTAGGATAGAAAGTGGACCGGAAGGACCTTTCCATATCCGTCTCACAGTATTTTATCTAAGTTGTTTACAGTTGAGTCACTGGACTACCGTAGTGAACCGAAATCCTGACATGTCCCCTCTCTATTGATAGTTTATCATCTTTTTCTGCCTTTATTGCTCTTTCTTTATTTCTCTTCCTTTAAACCTTTTAGTTTAGAAAACCAATTTAAACACCCCTCATTTTGTGACCAAATAGACAGACTCTTACAGATATCTTGCCTCCCTGAGGAGATCGACCTGACTTCCCTAGCTATATAGTTCGTTTAGTTAGTTATTTTTGATAGGTATACGACAGCCCTGTCAAATTTTGGCGCCGTTGCCGGGGAGGCAATTGCCCTATCTGTCTTTGTCTCGTTTATTTTATCCGTCTTTGGGAATTTTTATTCCTTGAGGCAGTTCTTATTTATTTTCTTTCAGTGTTGTGTATGCCCGGTCGGACGAGTTTGAGTTAGTTGCGGTGATTCTCGAGCCGAAAAGACTATTTAGGCATAGACTCCGTCTGCAAAGAGAATCACGAAAGGAAGACTTGAGTACTTTCAAACAGTTTCGATTTCCTTTTTGACGAAAAATCCATCTTTTGAAGAAGATACTTCTAGTTCTGTAAGCCAACCAGTAAAGATGCCGAACATTGCTAGTCACTCGGAGCCTAAAGCAGCATCATTTCCAAAGGGTTTCAATCTCCAGACTAAGGATGGGAATACATTTGACATCCGTCCTTCCTATATCAATCTGGTTGAGAGAAATCTCTATAGAGGTGTGGCAGGTGAAGACCCGAGGAAGCACATGGAGGTCTTTACGGACTACTGTTCTACTATCCCCGCTACAAAGGGGGTAACTCAAGACAATATTAAGGAGGTTTTGTTACCTTTTTCTTTGACTGACTCAGCCAGGGAGTGGCTGACTGATTTGGACCGCGCGGCCGCAGGGGTTACTAACTGGGAGACCCTTGCTCTTGCTTTTTACAATAGATATTTCCCTCCACAGCGCACCAATCAGCTGAGGGCAAAGATCACAAGTTTCAAGCAAGCACCTCATGAAACTTTATATGAAGCGTGGTCCCGTTTCAAGAAGTTGGTGAGGTCTGTTCCTCACCATGGTTTTGATCCGTGGTTTCTGTCTAACCAGTTCTACAATGGGTTGTATGATGATCACAGAGCCATCCTTGATGCGTCATCTAACGGAAGATTCCTAGAGAACACTGACGATGATAAGGGATGTGCCCTTATTGAAGAGTTGGCGAACCAGTGTGCTAAGTATGGAAACCCGAGGGATGGTATTAGGACAGTTCATGCAGTCGATAAGCAAGTTGTGGCTCAGCTGGAAGCCATGAATGCCAGGTTTGATAAGTTGGAGCTGCATTCTGCTGGGGAGCCTCAGACGTTCCATATGCTTACTAGAGGGGAGACCGTCACATGTAAGAGGTGTGGTAGAAATGACGGTCACACTGTTGTTGGCTGTCTTACAGAGAAGGAACAGGTCCTTGCTTTTCAACAATACAGGCAAGGAGGGAGTTCCTATTATAACAACCAAGGGGAAGTCCATCCCAATTTGAGGTGGACAAGTCAAAATGTGCTCAATCCTACCCCTCCTCCGCACCACCAGCAGCCGTATGTCCCTCCACATAAGACTCAACAAGGCTTTCAGAAGCCTCCGTCCTTTCCTACACCTAATCATGGTGCATCGTCTTCTGGTGGGGTAAGTGAACTAGGTGAGTTGAAGACAATGCCGCAGTCTTTGACAAAGCAGTGGCAGCTGAGTGATCAACAAAAAGACGCATCAATCAAGGCACTTGAAACTCAAGTTGCCCAGTTAGCCGCGAACCGCCTGACAAGGAAATCGGTCATTTACCGTCACAAGCTGACAAAAATCCACATGAGACGGTAAATTTAATTAATTTGAGAAGCAGTCGTTCATATGAGGGACCTGAAGTGTTGAAATCAGACCCGAGGAAGGAAAATATTGCTGATGAACAGTGTTCTGGCGAAGAAAAATAGCTGACGGCAAAGAAAGTACTCGATCGACTAGTGTCTGGGGGTCGATCGAGTAAAAATGTTGAAGAAGGTACTCGATCGAGTGGAATTTCTACTTGATCGAGTGAACAGGAAAAAGGAACTGCTCGATCGAGTGAAATTTATGCTCGATCGAGTGACTCTGTTGAAGAAACTACTCGATCGAGTGGTATTTTTGATCGATCGAGTAGTGTAGATAAAGGACAGCTTGATCGAGAGGCTGCTAGTTCTCGATCGAGTAAGAAATCACTTGAAAGACCTCATTCGAGAGGAAAGAAGCGTTCGAAGGACTTGGAGCTTGATCCGACTGACATGTTGGAAGAGAGGAACAAGGGACTCGATATACCCATCACGGTTCCCTTCCCGAGGCGTCTGCAGAGTACTAAAGCTAATCAACAATTCGGCAAGTTTGCCGAACTCCTGAGAAGCTTGCAAGTCACTGTGCCATTCGCCGAACTGCTGACATAGGTACCCTCTTACCTTAAATTTATGAGAGAAATTTTATCGCGTAAGAGGCACATTAATGATCATGAGACGGTAGCTTTGACCGAGGTAGGGACGACCCTAGTTCAAAATGAGTTACCTCCTAAACAGTCAGACCCGAGTAGTTTGTCAATTCCGTGTCATATTGGTACCCATTTGATTGATAACGCGTTATGCGATCTTGGCGCTAGCGTGAGTGTCCTACCGTTGTCTCTGGCTAAGAGACTTGGTTTGACAAAGTTTAATTGCACAAAAATGACTGTTCAGATGGTTGACCGTAGCATATCACGGCCACTTGGTGTCATAGAAGACATACCTGTTAAGATCGGGAGGTTCTTTATTCCCGTTGACTTTGTTGTACTTGACATCCCCGAAGATGCCCATACCCCTATTTTTTAGGGAGACCATATTTATTTACTGCCCGTGCAGTAATAGACGTCGGGGGCAAGACATTGACTTTCATGTTGGGGACGAGGAGCTGATATTCCATCAATCTAAGTTCCGGAGGGCTCCCATGCAAGCTCAGCCTTGCAATGCCCTCTCTTCTATTGACCCTATTATTGACACTCCAAATGAAAATTTGGAGCATTGTGCTGCTATTGTGACCCCTCTGCCTCAGGTTGAGAGCAAAAAGGAAGAAAGTTAAATCTGTTTTCCTTCTGCAGTACGATGAAAATATTGCAGAGTCACAAAGGGCATTGTGCAATTAATGTCAGTCAAGGTGGGAGTGACAATGTTAAAGCCGGTGAGAAATGAGCAAGGATGAGAAAAGTTCGCGCATATGTGGATGTCAACTATTCTCCTCCTAATGATTCAAGTTCAAGCTCGTGGAAGCTGAAGAGGACAATTAATGTTGCTGAGATGACGTCCTCCAGTCAGGAGCCCTCCAAGGGGCTACTTAATTGCTTTGGGAAGTGAGCGGGGAAATGTCCCGTGTACCAACTTGTAAAAACAATTTTTTAAATTTCCCGTTGAACTTTATTTATTGCTTTTAATTAGGACAATTAGAATTTAGACAATTTTTAGCGTAGAATAGAGACTATAGACTGTTAATTTGCATATTTGGTATTTTGGGATACTTTTGCGAGTGTTTCTATGCAGGTTTGGAGAATTTTACGCAAATTCAAAGGAAGAATGACGAATTCAAGAGCTCACACGAGGAAAAAAGCTCGATCGAGTACTTTTTGTACTCGATCAAGTGAAATGTGTTCGATCGAGTGATTCCATATTACTCGATCGAGTAAAGCTGAAAAGGGGAGTTCTCGATCGAGTAATTTTTTACTCGATCGAGTAGATGAATCCAAAAAGTCCTCGATCGAGCATTTATAAACCACTCGATCGAGTGAAATGGGAAATGACGCGCATGGAGTTTTCTTTAACTCCTTTCTTTTTCGTTGTTATTTCATTTAAGCCCTAATTTTTCGAAAGCCATTCCCTTTTGCGATCAAAAACCCCAAAAATTCCTCCATTTTCTTGCCCTTTTGCCAAATCCATCACCTAAATTGTGCTTATTGCTATTTAATCGTCAAAAGCCCTCTACTTTTCCTCTGATTTTCGTTGTTTTGCACGGTCTATTAAGGGTATTAGGGTTCCGCGGTTTTTCGATCAAAAATCGCCATTGTTGCTTGTTTCTTGTCGATTAATTGCAATTTGTAGGTTCTTAATCATCAAGTGAGTGATCCTTACACTTCTTTGCATTTAAATTTCACTTATTTTGCATTTTATGAAGTGAATTAGGACCTAGGTTTCGATTTTCTGTCTTGGGTCGAAATTATCGACTATAGTTTTGATTCAATGCTTAGTCTAGCTTGCTTGATGCTTAATCCCGTATCGTCATTGATATTTGCTTGTTAAATTCGAATTTTGCGCGAAATTGCGTTTAGGGGTCTTTATAGTCGAAATTTTCTACTGAAACTTGGGTTTCGACTGTCACCTAGTTTTGCTGCTGTCGTTTGCTCAATTTATCTACATTGTTGCGTAAATTGTTGTTGTCATATGCTACCCTTCCCTTATCGCTGTTTACATGCTTTTATTCGAAATTTTTGAGGAAATTGGGAATTTTTGTGCTGTAAGTCGAAAATTTCGACTGATTAGAGGAGTTTTATGTTGTTTTCAGGCTGATTACCATGCTGTTTTCATGCTTTTTCTTATCAAATTCCCCTGCCCTTTTTATTCATGATGGATTCTAGCTCTCTGCCCTCCACTAGCTCGACTTCTAGTCCATCCTTACCTGAGACGGTGGTCCCTACTGTAACCACCGCCTCCACTTCTGTTAGTACCGCAGCCCCTGTGTTCTTAGTCTCTCTTTCTTTGATGCAGTTTTTACACTGCTAGCACTGCTCTTGCTAGCCCTGTTTATTTTGCCACTTGATCCAAACACCACCACTGCTAGCACTGCTGCTAGTCTTTCTTCCACAATGGTGGTCACAGCAGCCACAACCTCTACTTCAGCCACGGTGCACACACCTGTAGCGGACTCACCAGCAGTTGCAGCTGCTTTTTGGGCGGCTCTAGTTCCTCGCACCGTCACTAGACGGGCTTCTACCTCAGGTTCTAGAGGCCGAGGCCGAGGTCGTGGACGTGCTCGTGCTACGCCAGCTCCTAGTACTTCTACTTCTGTTGCTCCTTCTGGCATGGTCACTGTCCGAGGGGACGACTCCCTCGACTCCCACCCTGAGTTCCCGCAGGTAATTTTCGTTAACGGTGTACATCGTAAGAGGTTTTATCACTTAGTTGGCTGTGAGTTTTTCCCTACCCGGTTCTTAGACCGACCCAAGACTCGAGAGACTCGGCTTCTACGAGTCAGTTGTGAGCTTTTACGGGGCACGGGGATGGCCGGACTCATCACTATGAGTGGCCACACCTTTCTGGAGCTGAGTCTTGAGTTCCTCAGCTCCGTTACCTTCTCCTTCGGGGCACACGACGTTGTCCCCACTAGTCCTTCCGTGTCATTCCGGTTGTTCAACCGGACTTTTTCGATGACTTTGGAGGAGTTTGGTACCAGACTCGACCTTTCCTTTACGGGCGACACTACTGCCCCAGACCACCTTTCCCGAGCGAAAGCTTGCACAGTTCCACCTTCCCCCTGCCCGTTACTTTCTTAGACTGATGGGGAGCACCATTTTTGGCCGTAGGGAGCCAAACAACATCAACAATAACGAGCTCTCCATCTTAGGCGGTTACCTGAACATTGACTGCGAGGGTTCTTTACCCTCGACATTGCCTATCTTGACCGCCCAGTACTTCCAGGCCCAGGGGAAGAAGGTCACGGGATCTATTATCTGCGGTGGCGTAGCCACCATTCTTGCCCATTCCTTTTTCCCTATCTGGCCTCGTGACTTACCGTACCTCCCGGGAGAGAGGTATCTGAGCCTAGATGACATGCATTCTCAGCATTGGCTCACCACAGACTTCCAGACTTGGAAGATAGACAGTTCCTTGTCCGTGGACTTACCTTGAACCACTCTCCCCCGTCTAGCCCCTCTGCCTACTGTCGCACGGGGCACCCGACTTCCACCACTACCTGACTACCACCTCCAGGTCCGCCCACCTACCACTTTACCCGCCGCTAAGAAGCGGCGTAGACTTGAGACCGGAGAGGGGTCCACACCTTCTGGGAGCGGCCATCCTTCCACGGCCACTCCTACACCTACCCCGATCCCTACCTCCACCACCCTTTGAGGCGTCCTCGGTCATGGACCAAGGGTGTCATGATGGTTTGTTAGTTGAGATTGCAGAGAGACAGGCTCGTATGGAGCGGGACTTAGCTTTGACTTTGTTCCCTCTATACGAGTACCACTGAGTCGGCAATCCCGATCCCGAGGGTTGGCCACACTCTTCCTTTTACCGGTACCAGTTGAGGGGTACCGAGTCTTGAGGAGGAGGACGAGACCGGAGTGGCGGTGGCGGAGAGAGCCGGAGCCGAGAAGAGAGGAGGAGAGAGCGGGAGGTGACCGGACTTGAGGTGACGATGGAGGACGTGCGTTGGCAAATGGGGCGAGAGGAGGCTGACGAGTAGCTACTGGTCTACTCACTTCCCCAGTTTTCTGGCTGGTTTCAGGAAGTTCGTGTTTTGTATGTACATCTCACTCTTTTTTTTTTGTCTCCTATTTTTTTTTTCTTTATTGGTTGTATATTCCCGTTCCCCTGTATATATCTGCTGGTGTATGATGGAGGACAACGAGGGTGTTGTCCGTTTTATTTTGGGGAGGGTATTGCATCCTTTTGAGTCTGCATTTGCATTTGTTTTGTATTCACGTTTATTTATTTCAGCTTGCATCGTTTATTTATTTCATTAAAAATTAAAAAAAATCAAAAAAATCAAAAATTTCAAAAAATTTCAAAATTCAAAAATTGTCACGTTTATTTTTGCATATAAGTTGAGTCGGAACGGTCGATTTCCGTGATGAAACTGCACTATAACTTGTCTTTTTTTTTACTTGAGCCTTGTACCTCTGTTGATAGTTATTAGCTTTGTCATACGCATAGTCTACGAGTTTCTGTTCAAATATAGCTGACTGTTTAGACTTGACCTGATAAATTGGCAACCTACTTTAAAATTTTTGAGGTTTAGAGCCCATAACTGGTGACATTCATGACCAGTTCATTAGGAATTGAGAGTAGTACTCCTTGCATAGCATGTTCATCATTATTGCACTTTTATGACATTCGATTTCTTGTCAAATGCACACAGTCCGGTTTGTGGTTGGTGTCACATGCAGGAAGGTGCTTGCAAATTTTCCTTTTCCTTATATTTTTCACCCATTTAGCTCCACTTAAGACAAAAACTTGCCTTTTTGACCCATTAGCTACATCCCAAACTGAGCCTGCCCAGTCAAGCTAGTTTAGTATGTCTTTTGTGGTATGATTTTCCGTCTGCAGTTTGGCCCGTGTGTATATGATTGGAGTTGGTGGAAATAGAGGAGAAAGGAGAAAAAGAAAAAGGAAAAAAAAAGATGAGAAAAACGTGAAAAAGAAAAGAAGAAAGAAAAAAAATGAAAAATGAAAATAAAAAAAAGGGAATCATTGTACAGTGATAGTAAAGCCAGGAAGAATGAAAAAGTTCAAAAAAATCTTAAGCTGGTTGATTTTGAGTCCGTCTGTATTCTTTTGTATCTTGTGACGGTCTCACTCCTTTGTTTTATTCCATATTTTTGAGGAGATTGTGTATGAGATTAGTGAGCTGTGTACCAAATGAAGGACACTTATACTTTATTTTTCAGTCAGTTGTGATTCGGATGGTTTTATATGGTCCTGTTAGGAACTAGCTTGATACTTTTACCTCCACATTACCATAACTTGTTTTGCCTTTTCTCACCTGAACCTCACTATTCCCATATAATTTGTAAGCCCTCGGCTGTGACGGACATTATTGGTTGGAGTGTGTGCATTAGTACTCGAATTGTCTTTCATTTTTGTTGCATGCATGCTATGTAGGTCGCAGTTAGGTGAGTGACTGTTCTTCCTTCTCTCTTTTACATATAACATTCACCCTTTGCTTCATGAGAGAAGAGTGACCACGTGAGAGTCCGATTTTGTTGGTCTTGCAAGGTCGATAGGTTGGCTATATTTCTGAACAGCTTATAACTCGTTTGCGTATTAACTACTTAGCTATGGCTGTTAATTTTCGTTGCATTAAATTGGTTCAAGTAGACAAGTTAAGCTAGATCTGAGTTTTCATTTCCGTTCCATTAGTTGCATTTTAGTTTACTCGAGGACGAGTAAAGGTTCGGTTGGGGGAGATTTTATACGTGCAATTTGTATAGTCTTTTTAGCCTATTTTAGCACGTATTTATATGCACTTTCATACTGTTTATATTGCATTTTGCCCCCGAATTGGCTACTTTGGTTCGTTTTGTCCGTTTTGTAGAAATGAACGCGAAAGTAGTGGAATCGTACCGGTTTTCGTCCTTTTTGCATGCATTTTGAGGAGACGGGATTTTTCGGAGTGAGTATCTGCATTGGAAAGCGTGAAGTCACGGTTTACGAGGCAGTCGGGTACGAGATTGGGCTGATTTGAAGGAAGAATACTCGATCGAGTGGTTTTATTACTCGATCGAGTGGTTTCTGTGGCCCTGGTTGATCGATCGAGTGGATTTCTATTCGATCAAGAAGTGCTGGAAAGTGGAGTTACTCGATCGAGTAACATTTATGTTCGATCGAGTAACTTATCTGGAGTTTTATTCAATCGAGTGGTTTAGGCTTTCGTGGGCTTTAATTAGCCCGTGAACTTGTTTTAGCTTTTAAACTTAGTTTATTTTCTATTTAAACGCAACTTTACCAGGTCATTAGCATCTAATCTTCCATCTAATTCATTATCTATCATTTTTGAAGACTGCGTTGCTTTCATCCTTCATTGTAACTTTGCTTTCGGGGTTATTTAGCTCGGATTTTGTCGTTCTTTATGCCGGATTCTTGCGATTGTAATCTCTTTCTCCTTTCTTAATAATAATATCTCTTTCATTTACTTTAATTGTTCGTTTTACTTCATTTATTTCTTTGCCCTAATTACTTTTAAGCAATTTAATTATCGTTTCATTATGTTTATTGTTAGTTCATTCATCTTTATTAGTTTTGGTAATATTAATAGCGTTATGAGTAGCTAAATTTGTTTCATGTTGGGATTAGGGGATCTATGGTAGGAATGTGACGATGTAGTGAATAAGTTAGATGAATTAATTGTGAGATTCTGTCACCATAGCAATATAACTGTATTTATCGGC
>NC_133538.1:108828093-108830593 GCF_048544455.1 Silene latifolia
GTATTGTTGATGCTTTGGGTTGGAAGATATTAATGGTGCTTGGTTGCTTATATACCGGACTAATAAACAGAGTCCTGGGACTAGGACTTGGTCAAAATTAGATAGGGCTATGGGAAATCGGTTTGGATTCAACATTTCCACTAACACTGCTGCACTTATCCTCCTGCTGGGGTTTTGAGACCACTCTCCGTCATTGTGGATGTCTTTCCTAGTCTTCCTATTAAAAAAATCGGTTCCATTTCCTTAAGCTGTTGGGTTGCTTGACCCTTCATATAAGGAGCTTATCGATTGTAGGTGGAAGGAAGTTCATTATGGTGCCCATTGCACATCATTTTCGATAAGCTCAAGGCAATCAAGAGGGATTTAGCTGGCTTGCATAAGAAATCTTACTCTAATATTGGTGATAGGGTTGCAAATCTTTAGAGCTCAAAATCTCGATGTCGGAAGCTCTTCAAATTTCCCCTTTTTTTTGCTCTTCTTCTTTGAGGAAAAACAACTTCGGACAATTTTAGTAAGTTGAAAAAGGCGACGAAAGGCTAAGGAGCATACTATTAAGCATGATGACTGCTGCTCTGAATTCTTTTTTGCTAAAATTGCTGAGAGAAGGGCTCAACAAATTGTTGGTGAAATTGTTGATATGCATGGGCACTCTCAACATGGTTTGGACAAAGTTGCTAATGCCTTTGTGGAGTATTATACTGGTCTTCTTGGAACTGCTACTCCTGTTGAACCCCTGGATAGCTCTTTTATTGCTCAAGGTACTACCTTGTCTTCAGATGATTGGGTCCCCTTGACTGCTCCAGTTAGTAGTTCTGAAATTAAGGTGCTTTGTTTAGTATTGGGTCTAACAAGAGTCCTGGACACGATGGGTTTTCTTACGGTTTTTTAAGCATTCTTGGGATATAATAGAAGATGAATTTTGCCATCTTTGTTCGATTATTCTTTTCTCTTTGGAAAGTTGGTAAAACAAGCCAATACTACTCTCATTTCTCTTCTTCCCAAGAAAAGTGTTCCTAAGTCCTGTCAAGATTTCGACCTATTTCTTGCTTTGCTCCACTATTTACAAGGTTATTAGTAAGATCATTGCTACCCGCATGCAGCATCTCCTTCCTAAACTCATTGGAGGGGAGCAAGGTGCTTTTGTAAAAGGTAGAAACATCTTTGAAAATGTGATGCTGTCTCAGGGCCTTGTTAAAGGTTACAATAGGAAGTATCTCACCCCTAGATGTTTAATGAAGGTAGATATAAGGAAGGCTTTTGACACTTTGCGGTGGTCTTTCATTGAAGATATCTTTCGCTAGCTTTTAACTTCCTGCGCCTTTGTTAAGCTCATAATGGCTTGTATCTCAGGCTCTTGGTTCTCTTTGAAAGTCAATGGCTCTAGTCATGGTTTCTTCAAGGAGAAAAGTGGTGTTCGTCAGGGAGATCCTTTGTCCCCTTACATTTTTGTGTTGAGCATGGAGGTGTTATCCAGATATCTTCGTGAAATCTGCAAATTACCTCAGGTTTCTATGCATCCTAAGTGTGTGGGAATCAAGCTTACTCATCCGATTTTTATTGATGACTTAATGATTTTCACCAGAGGTGACTTGCCATCTGTTAAAGTCGTTGTTCGGACCCTCGACCTTTTTGGTAGGATTTACGGTTTAAGAGCTAACCCGAGAAAACCTCCATTTTCTTTGGTGGAGTTCGAGAGCAAGTCAAGCAGGCTATCCTAGCTTTCACACATTTTCAACGGGAGGAGTTTCTATCGGATATCCGGTGTTCCTTTGAATGCGGCCAGTTATGCCTTACTAATTTTGGCATGCTTATTACTAAACTGAGAATGCTATTCATCATCGTCCACAAAGTTTCTCGGCTATCTTTAAAACTTCAATTAATCCAATCCGTTCTGTTTGGTCTTCAAAATTACTGGTGTGCTAGTATTCTCTTGCCTCTGGGTGTGATTAAAATCATCAACAAATTAAGTAAAGACTTCTTTTGGCAAATCCAAGAGGGTCATCGCAGGATGACTTTTAAAAGGCTGGAAGGCGATATGTGCTCCCTGGAAAGAAGGGGGTTTTGGGTTAAAGGAGTTGTTGTCTTGGAATAAAGCAATGCTTTTACAATGGGTTTGGAAGCTTGGAAGCACCGATGATAGCTTTTGGGTCACATGGATTGAGTTATCCCTTTAAAGGGACCGATGTGTGGCACACTCCCATTAAAGAAAGTTTCCCGACGATTTGAAGGGGATTTTGAAAGTTAGAGATGCTTGTATTCGGCTTGCGGAGGCATTCAACGAGCTCGGTGCTTGTTCGGACTTGTGTTCACCGGGGTAGATTTATTATCTCTAAGGGTTATGAATTGTTCGAGACAAGGCATCCTTCCATGGGCGAAACCTATTAGTAGGCATGTCATTGTGCTCGCTCATCGCATTACAATCTCTCTTGCTCTGGAAGCTCATTTGCCGACCGTTGATAATGTTATAGCGAAGGGTTTGATCATGCCTAATAGATGCGAT
>NC_133538.1:108840593-108850593 GCF_048544455.1 Silene latifolia
CTGAGATCCCTGAAGTCCGTGATTTCATAAAGAGGTATTGTTTTAATATAACGTCAATTTGTTAATGACGTACATATGCTCTCTAACAAATTTAAGATTAGATACATCACAAGTTGTTCACCACATCTTACCAGGATGGGAAGTGGATGTAGAACATCGGTGACATTGACACATCTTTCAAGTCACTCGACACAATTGCGGGGCGAGCTACTAGAACCAAATACAAGGAGGACAATTGACGAAATTAGAGAAAGCCAAGAGGTTATACAATCAACCACTCCACTAAGAACTTTTTAAAAAAATCAGATCATATTATGACAACCATTCATCTTCTTAATACTCTTGATCTGGCCATACTTCTAAGCAGGAAGGATACTATGTAACCTTAGCCACTGTGAAAGGGTTTGACACCAAATATAAATGGTTTATAGAGAGTTGCAAGACATGTAAATCAAATGGGAGTTGGATGACAAAGGGAAATGGGTTTGTAATGCCAAATGTGAAGGATATGCAAAATTTGTGGTACTCGGTATCCCTCTTTGATATACAATAATTTACTGCGAAAAGACCATCTAAGCATATAAAAATATCCCATCCAAGTCTATCACATTTTTTAAAAACTATTTTTTTTCCCCGTAAATATCACAGTACAAAGTAAGGGTTAATGTAGTAGATCATACTGGAAATGCGACATTTATATTATTTGATTCCCAAGTCTCGAATTTGATACAACAATCAAGCTAAAGACTTAAGAGATAACCAACTTCAGGTATACACCTATCCTTCAATTAAATTGTTTCTACCCAAAGATCAACTAGCAGCTACGATTTTTGAATGTAGATTACGATTTTTTAATGCATTATACCTGTTCAATGAGTATGGTTATCCATATACTATTACTACAAAGCGTACAACCTTATATCATGACAACAAAAGTTGAAAACTAACCATTTATAATTTTGTTGTACAGCACGGGGATCCAGATGCTTATCCGAGTGAACTTGATGCACTACTTGATCGAAAGTTCATCTTTAGGATCAAAGTTCATCCGAAGTACAATCTTACCAAGGGCTGGGATTCATATAGTGTTAACAAGCTTTCTGAAGATCCCGTTCTTATCGAGAAATACATAGGAACCTGCAAAACAATACCGGTACGTTTTAGAAAATAAATAACCATAGCCATATTAGTTCATGGATAAAAATATAATAGGCACTAATTATTATTATATACATCAGGGAAATGATTTGGAGGCGGATTCCCGCGAAGAAAGTGGCTTAGAGAATGATAAAGGAAAGGTGCGATAATAGAAAACCATCAACTTTACACTATAAAATACATAAAGATTTATCTCATCAACTCACATTCAACATGAAGTCATCTTATCAAATGCTTTATTTGCAGGAGTCCGTGCAAAGCACTGCAGAACATGAATCCACAAGTACCTCCTCGAACCTCACTCCTACAAAGCGCATGGCCGAATCTGGTGAAGATGATGTCCAGCTCAGTACAACCAAAAAACATGTGTCCGTGAAGGTGGAAGCCATTGGAAAGTGATGCATTTATCAAGCTAAAAAATAATTTTTAGTTTTAAGTTAGTTGGATTTCCCTTATGATTTCGATGTTTAATAATGTTGTTTGTTTATTAGAGATAACAAACAGTTGTTAGATCATTTTTTTTAAGGTTTTGCATTTCAGCAATTCTAGATGTACTTTACATATCAGTTTTATGAAGGTTTTGGAATTCAGCAATTTTAAATGTACTTGAAATCTAGAATAATTTACAAGTACGTTACTTATTTTACACTGTTAGCTATATTGTCACTTATTTTCATGTGACCGAACAACTTGCTGGTAACATGATGATTTCTGTGGCCCTAGGCAAACAATAATATGATCAGCTCTGATAGATGACCAGCAGCCCACTTGGCCCGTTACTGACTTACTTCTAACATGGTGATTTTTCTAACTCAAAAGATACTCAGTTAAGCAACTCAGGTTAATTCAAACACAAATAGCCCAACAAGAAACTACAACTACTCAAGTACGTTGATTGATTTGCAGGTCAAGCAACAACTACTTACAAGGCTACATAGTTTCAATACTGCAAACATCAACAAACATCATGCTGATAAACTAAATTAAATTATTCTGAGTAGGACCCAGCAAAAAGATAAAGAAAGGAACATTACACTTTCAAATATTTATTAAGAAGTATCATATTGATTTGCTAACATTAAATCAAAACTAACTTTGACTAGAAACTCACAGATATCAATATTGCATTAGTAACCATTTAACAGGAAATCAGGGATAGTATTATACTATTATATATATTTGGATTATTCCAGAATATCAAAAGATGTGTTCTTATATATTGAGATTTTCTTTTTTTTTTGTAACTGTGTCGTTCACCCTTAAGTGTTTTCACTCAACTTCTATCAGCAAAGTAAAAGGATCCTTCTATAATGAACCCAACAAAATCAAAAGCAGCCAGACAAATTAGTCGTCTGATAATAGCCACAAAGAAACAACGATTGACATACGGAGATCAAGGTAATTTCACTGCTATATACATCATCAAATTTCCGTGATTATATTAGTTATTGTATATTTCAGATCACTTATATAAAAAATTTGTATTTCTGACCTTTCTTATAGACAACGAGAATACGAATTGTGATCAAAATGTTGCAACCCCGTGTTTGAGATCACAGGAAACCCTACGAACTCCTTTGATAGACATTTCGAATGGTGAGCCCCAAATCAATAATATTTCACATTATGTTTATACAGTCTTATCTTACATATCATAGTGGGAATTATAGCACTTACCGCTCCTCTGGACATTGTCTTCTCTTTTTGTTATTAAGGACAACATCAACAACCGCGACCTGATCACCGAAATTTATCAGTGGGAAACCTAACTCCACATGCCGCTCTTTCCTCTAGCAAGGGTTTATCATCTGTGTTATTTGGGAGCTCCCCTTTACGCCCTGGAAAGCATGTCATCCAAAATAAAAAGGTTACACAATGTGTTACAAGAAACTTACTCAATTCAATTGAATTGTCAGGAAACACAAACAACTCAGGTATATATTAACTATTAACCGATTCATAATCGATTGTCTATAACTCCACATGTTAATATCACTCAAGTCTTATTTAGTTCTAACAACAATCATCAATTCCTTTTAATTTCAATTTAATTTAAACAGGTCAGAAAACAACATATTCGTCCAATAAAGCTGGATGTCAAACAACATACGAACAAGGTACGTTCTTATATACAGTTTGTTACGAGACAAGTAAAATAAGACTGTTTTTAATACATATGAAAAAACTCGATTGGATTATCATGATGAGTTATACCAACAACACAGGAGAATGTAGCAACAATGTCTTAAATGGAACACAATTGGAAGATCATGGGTTACAATACAATAATGACCATGGAGGTAACATATGTACCTATAATACTATTCGTTCAGTAGTATCTTATTATTTCACACGCTAACATATGTTCCTATATTCCAGATGACGATGATGAACTACAGGAAGGTAATAATAATTTCGCCGGTAATTGTTAAATTTATATAACATAAATATACACCTACTAACCTTTATTGTTTTCCTTCTTACGCGCGAAAGGAGCTGATTTAAACTTATTTGGTGAAGGTATTGTTTTTTATGGCATAACTAGGCATCTTATACCTTCATACTTTAGGGGTTTCCATATCTATCTACCCTTAATAACCTATATTAACTTAGTCTCATCTTTTCATTTATCTAGAATATTGGGATATTGGAGATCCAACATGGTGTTGTGAGTCATGTGAATCAATGATGTGGTACGATGAAAGGGTCAGGAAAGATAGAAAGACCTCCAACCCAAAATTCTCACTCTGTTGTATGCAAGGTAAAGTGGAGCTACCGTTTCTAAAAAAGCCCCCTGCAACACTCACGAACCTCCTTAGTAAAAATGATGCTAAAAGCAAGGACTTTATTAACAACATTCGAGCCTACAACATGATGTTTTCCTTTACATCAATGGGTGGAAAGATTGATAGAACCATCAATCAAGGCCGATCTACTTACACATTTAAACTACATGGCCAAAACTACCACAACATAGGGAGCCTACTGCCTATGGAAGGCGCATCCCCAAAGTTCACACAACTCTATATATACGACACTGAAGATGAGGTCTCTAATAGAAAGCGTGCTATAAGGTTAGTATTTATATAAGCCTATTTGTTGATGTTGAACTCTTAGTAAATGATTTTACTAACATACTTAATTGAAAACTTCACAGCCCAACCAATCCTGATGCGTTTGATGACGATATAATCTCTAAACTAAAGGACATGTTAGATCGACATAACTCTCTTGCAAAAGCATTCAGGATGGCTAGAGACAGGTTTGCCCACACTGGGTGCAAAAATATCAAGCTCAGATTAATCGGAAGAAGAGCGAAAGATGGAAGAACATATAACCTCCCCACTACATCTGAAGTGGCCGCTCTTATAGTCGGAGATATCGGATGTGCACCTGATGAGAGAGATATTGTTGTCCAAACACAGACGGGCTCACTGCAGAGGATAAATGAATTGCATCCGTCCTATCTTGCACTTCAATATCCTTTGCTCTTTCCTTATGGCGAGGATGGATACTCATGTGATATTCTTCATTCAGATGCTTATGAAGCCAATACCAAGAAGCGATTCAGGCTTACAATGCGCGAATTCTTTGCCTTTAGAATCATGGAAAGAAACGTTGAACGTGGCTGCACTTTATTAGTTGCAAGGAGGTTATTCCAACAATTTTTAGTCGATGCTTACACAATGATTGAGACTGAGAGGCTAAATTTCATTCGTCGAAATCAACAAGTTCTTCGGGCAGACAAGTACATAACCTTAAGAGAATCAGTTGCTAATGGACACACAAACCCCTCTACTAGAGGGCGTCGTATAGTACTACCTTCATCTTTTACTGGGGGTGCCAGATACATGATTCAGAATTACCAAGACGCGATGGCCACTTGTAGGGAATTTGGTTATCCCGATTTGTTTATAACATTCACTTGCAACCCAAAATGGCCAGAAGTCACTAGATACGCTAAGAGAATTGGTGTGCGACCAGAAGATAGACCAGATATCCTTTGTAGAGTGTTTAAGATCAAGCTTGACCAACTGATAAGAGACTTGAAAAAGGGAAAGTTGTTCGGACGCGTACAGTCAGGTTAGCATCTAATGAAAACAACTTAACTTTTTAAAAACTTATTTGCTAATAGATTTTTTAACTAATAGTAACCAACAGAAAAGACTACTGAAAGTATGCTGGCAAGCTATGTAACGGTAAATTAACAATTTTCTTTATTTCATGCAGTTATGTATACAGTAGAGTTCTAAAAGCGCGGTTTGCCTCATGTTCACATATTATTATTCTTGCACCGAGAAGATAAGTTCCCTAATGCTGGTCATATTGATAAAATCATTTCTGCCGAGATACCTGACAAAGAAAAAAATCCGCAGTTGTATCAAGTTGTAACAGAGCTTATGCTACATGGACCATGTGGAGCTGGTAGCAACACATCCCCCTGTATGGAACATGGAAAATGCTCAAAGCATTTTCCAAAAAAATTTGTTGAAAACACAACTGTAGATGAGTCAGGTTATCCAGTTTACAGAAGAAGAGACAACGGGGTAAAGGTTGTCAAAGGTGAGGTTGAACTTGACAATAGATATGTAGTTCCATACAACCCAAAGTTGCTCTTAAAATATCATGCACACATCAATGTCGAATGGTGCAATCAATCTCGATCTATCAAGTATTTATTTAAATATATAAATAAGGGATATGATCGGGTTACCGCATCAGTCTCGGCTGATGATACCGATGAACAAGATGAAATCAAGATGTATTATGATTGTCGATATGTCTCTGCATGTGAAGCGGCCTGGAGGATTTTTGGGTTTGATATACATTACAGAACACCTTCAGTAGAAAGATTGAATTTCCATCTTCCTGGAGAACAAAGTGTGGTATCAACGAGTCCGAGTCACTTGATGTTGTGTTGACAAGCGGATGTGATGAGACGATGTTTCTCGCATGGATGGAGTGCAACAAAACCAATGATGAGGCTAGAAAATTGACTTATCCGATTTCCCAAAAAATTCGTTTGGAATAGGGAATTGCGTGAGTGGACTCCCCGTCAAAAGGTTATGCCATTGGCGGGATTTATCATGCTTCTCCGTGTTCGGGTGAAAGGTATTATTTGAGGACTTTACTAAATCATGTAAGAGGTCCAAAATGTTACGAGGATATCCGAACCCATTGATAAGGTCATTTGCCCCACTTTTAAGGAAGCGTGTTACATGCGAGGATTACTTGACGATGATAACGAGTACATTGACGGCATAAAGGAGGCAAGTCAGTGGGGAACGGCATATTATCTTAGAAACCTATTTGCAATGTTATTAATATCCTGTAGCATATCAAGACCCGGAAGAAGTGTGGGAAAAAACATGGGACCTTTTGTCCGACGACATTCTACACAAGCAGAGAAGATTTTTCCGAATTCCAGGTAATAGTTCAATTATAATATAAAATTATCACATAGTAACGATATTTTTACAATATAACTGTTGTAGTTATTTATAATTCCTATTTGAGTTACTCTTACATTTGATGTATTACTCTTAACAGATTTGCATCTTAGTGATGAGGAAATAAGGAATTACGCCTTGGCGAAATTGAGACTATCCTACGAAAAAATGGAAGCGACCTCAAAAGTTTTCATCAATGAATGTCCTGGACGAAATTCGATGAGAGATAGTGGTAATAGGCTGCTGGCGGAGAACCGCTCATATGACAGCTAAATTAGTCAAGAACACGCGACTCTACTTCCACGCCTAACAGATGAACAAAGAACGGTGTATGATGATATCATGACCGCCATTAACGATGGAAAGGGAGGTGTTTTCTTTCTTTATGGTTGTGGAGGTACTGGGAAAACATTTTTATGGAGGACCTTATGTTCTGCCATTCGCTCCAGAGGCGAGATTGTTCTCCCGGTTGCGTCAAGTGGTATTGCTTCATTACTACTACCAAACGGAAGTACTGCACACTCCAGGTTTGGCATTCCTCTTAATCCTACCGAGGATTCATTTTGCAGTCGTATCACACCCGATTCTGATCTAACCGGACTACTTATGAAGACCAAACTTATAATTTGGGATGAAGCTCCCATGACTCAGAAATATTGTTTTGAAGCACTGGACAGGAGTTTGAGGGATGTTATGCGTTTCTCTGATACTGAATACGCAGACAAACCATTTGGTGGTAAGGTGGTCGTTTTTGGGGGTGACTTTCGACAAATTTTGCCAGTCGTACCCAAAGGTAGTAGACAAGATATTGTGGGCGCTGCAATTAACTCATCCTATCTATGGCATTCATGCAAGGTTTTAAAACTCACAAAAAACATGCGACTTCAATCGGAGAGCTCAAGTTCCAATGCAAATGAGTTAAAAGAATTTTCGTTGGCTCTTGAAAGTTGGTGATGGAAATCTTGGGGAGCCTAACGACGGTGAAGCTACTATACCAATTGATGATGACCTGCTGATAAAGGATACAGGCAATCCTATTGAGGCAATTGTCGAGAACACCTATCCTCTCATCCATGAAAACATGTGGGAACCTAAGTATTTCCAAGAGAGGGCAATTCTAGCTCCTACAAATGAAATTGTCGAGAAGGTTAATGAACATGTGCTATCATTGATGCCCGGAGAAGTGAGAGAGTACTTGAGTTCAGATAGTATAAGCAAAGCCGAAAATGCGGGTAATTACGGAGATGTATACTCAACCGAGTTCTTGAACTCTATAAGATGCTCTGGTCTCCCAAATCATCAAATAACGTTGAAGATAGGTGCACCAATAATGCTCATGAGAAACCTTGATCAGGCTGCTGGTTTGTGCAATGGTACCAGATTATTGGTAAACCGACTAGGAGACCACGTCATTCAAGCCACCATTATATCTGGGAAAAACGTTGGAGAGAAGGTTCTAATTCCTAGGATGATTTTAAGCCCGTCAGATACCAATACGTTACCCATCAAATTCCAGCGGAGACAATTTCCAGTTATGGTGTGTTATGCAATGACTATAAACAAGAGCCAAGGCCAGTCACTTTCACAAGTGGGTTTGTATCTACCGAGGCCTGTTTTTAGTCACGGTCAACTTTATGTCGCCTTATCTAGGGTCACAAGCAAAAAAGGACTCAAAATTTTGATATGTGACCAAGACCGTCGTACGCATAACACTACTGAAAATGTAGTGTACAAAGAAGCGTTTCGGAACTTATAGGGTCATCGAAGAGGAAACGTGTAATCGAATAATAATTCTACTTTAGTCTTTTAATTCCTATTCCTCAATTAAATTTCGTTTTCACTTGACACAATTGGATTTTTATTGGTAGAAACTAGCTATTATAAGTTATCATGAAGTAGTTCTTTTGTGTTCATTTAGGAGGTTTTGCAATACAGACCACATTTGCTTTTTCGATCTCTATGAACGCTAAGTCATAACCAGTTTGCACAAACAAGCACTATTAATAAAATTACTTAGCATATATAATAAATTATAAAAATTCAGTATAACTAATAATAAGTGAATATTAATATAAGTTAACCATCATTAAACGTAGCAAGTAGATTCAAGAATGAAGAAACAACTTAATCCCATTTTATACTTCAATTATAAAATGAAGATACCACATGTAAATTAAATAAAATAAAAAATGGGCATTAAAATACTTCAATATAAAACATGACAACAAGATTAGAACGATTGTTTCATCATAACCATATTTGATGTCGTCTTTACTCATCTGTAAACACCAATTATAAAATTACAAATCCATTGCTAAAATTTTGGGATATAGATTAATCACATATCTAAATTAATCAAGTTAAATGTAGCCCATGGATTATTTTCACATGTTAAAAGAAAACTCGAACAGTCTGATTATTCACACACATATATATAAAAGCAATTAAAAACTTGAAGTAATTTTACCTGGCACATTGGATACGACGGACCATCTGTCATTGAACCAGATCCTTGATCTTCATCATTCTATTCGCATAGGTAGGATTTTGGTGCTGTATGAATTATGAGTAAATATCTTACTTTTTTCAGTGAACTTAGATCAAAGGAACTCAGATTTGAGATTACTTGTAGATGAACGCGATTCTTTTTAAATTAGGGAGAATCATGAAGTGATGAAAACGATTTTATTTGAGACTATTTAGTGAAATTCATGAAGTAAGGTATCAATGGCGTTGGGGTTGGTATTTGGCAAATTCCCAGATAATAGCTGCCGATAATGGAAGATGAGAGTTCTTTTAATTATATTATTATTATTAATTAATTTATGTAAGGATGAGTGGCAAGTTGTACACAACTATAGTTTTTTGTTTTGCTTTTGTTGACTATTATCCGTTTATCCCATTGATTGACTACACAAATTCTTATTTATAATGGATAATATCTGTTACTCCCTCCGTCCCGGTCATTTGTTGTCCTTTTCTATTTTAGGGTGTCTCAGTCATTTGTTGTCCTTTCTATTTTAGAATTTCATTTGATGAACAATTTGATCTTTCACACTCAATTTGGTCAACTTGTCATTTTATAATTGGTCATCTTCCCTTTCCTTGGTTTTTGTGACAAAACCAAAGGACAACAATTGATTTATAATACACTAAACTGTTGCAATTGGTCTCCCTTGTGACGGGTTACCATTTGTGGCGGATATTTTGTGAGATAAAATGGTAACAAAATGGGTTAGTGGAGAAAGGGGACCACATGAATAGTGTTGCAGAGAGAGAAAAAGTGGGTACTTTGTGAGGTAAAATGGTATCCGTCACTCAAGAGTGACGGATAGGTGCCGTCACAAACAAGAATTTGTCAAACTGTTGATGCATCTCACGTCACATATCAG